>NC_134880.1:23189745-23227245 GCF_041734735.1 Babylonia areolata
GGTCTTTCCAGCCCCCTGGGGGACACTAAATACTGGGAGATAAGCAGTACTGTAATCTCTTTTCTGTCCACCAACCGTTTCTTTATGTCTTTTGATTTTTTTTTTCATCATTGCAGTTCCTCGAAAGAAGTAACATCGAAAGTGGCTGTTCTGCGGGATTGGTATTAGTTGAATTGTGGGTCAGCTATGCACCATGATATGCCACAAAAGGTTGGAATCAGTTTTTATGATGTTTCAAAACCAGACAAGTCGTCTGGGCATGACTGACCAGCTGTATGTTGCTCATCCGAAACTATGAGTATCAATCAAAATGTCTGTCCATACCTTTTAGAAAACAGTATGTGTGACATCAGAAGACATCAAAACCTGCTGTTGTTTTGCTTCTTGACTTGGTTTGCCTTCTCCTCCTCTCTCTTCCTCTGTCTCTCTCTCGGTGTTTGTCTGTATCTTTGGCATTGACCTGTACCTCATCATGTTCCTTTCCTTTCCAAGGGAGACATATCTCCTTCATTGATTGATACACTACAAGGTAGAAAGACTGACAGATACATAGATACGTACATGTATAGATAGACAGACACCTAGACAGACAGAGAAACAGAATGACGGAGTGAAAAAGATATAAAGAGACAGACACAGATAGAGAGACAGACAGGGGGAAAGGTCCAACAATCAGAGAGAGAGAGAGAGAGACAGACAGACAGACAGACAAACAGAGACATAGACAGAGACAGAGACAGAAATATAGTCATTGAGAATAGTCCATGGTTGAAAGTTTTGTTTACTGCTTCACACACCTTTGGGCTCAAAACAACTCTCCTTCTCCCCGTGGATTTGTTCTCATTTTTCCCATATGTGTTTCGTTTGTTTTATTTCCCCCTACATGTCAGGGTTACAATCTATTATTCTGTTACAGGGCAAAAATAACTGGTAACAACCATATCGACAATTCCAGAGTTAGATATCCACACCACAAGAAAAAAAAAGATAAGAAATAATTTGATAGAAAACAGTCGGATCACAGAAAACACACACACACGCACGCGCAGACACCTACACACACACACAGATAGGAAAAAAGGATACCACACACTGAAATTATATCTTGTGCTTGAAAAAAAAGAGTCAACTTTTTAAAGATAAATATTCGGCATAGCATACACATGCATTAGATAGGCATTTGATATATCCCATTCTTTTTTCTTCCATGACTGGCTTGCATTTGTTTTGAGATGAGTCTGGTTGGTTGTTAAATATCTTCAGTTTCAATTATTTCTTTACAGTAACACCAACTTGTGTGGGATTCTAAAGAATTGGATTATCAAAAGGAATATATTTTACTGTTCCTCATCTGTATTTCAGTAACTGACTGAATACATTTCCTCTTTCGTTAGACACCTGTAGAAATTAAAGTTTGCAAGGAGCAAAACGAGGTCTAAAATTTCAGTAGATTTAAAATGAACATCATTTCTCACATTCACCATTGTCTCATTTAGGGAGAAAAATGAAATGTCTCTTCATTTATTATTGGTTACTTGTTCCACCTGCTTCCAAAAGGTGCTCAGTGTGTGTGTGTGTGTGTGTGTGTGTGTGTGTGTGTGTGTCTCATCGCTGTATGACCATCCTTTTCGTTTTTTCACACCACAAGAAAAAATCTAATGCATGTGTATGCTATGTGCGAGTCTGGGTTTCGCATCTATGGTAAGCAGAGTGGGGGGTGGGGGGGAATGATAGCTCAAAATTACTACATTTTCGCCCCTTCCTCCAGGCCGTTGCGAAGACACAACAGAAAATTAGTACATCGCCCCTTTCTCCAGAACTTTGGTTAGACACGGCTGAAAATGTGCACAGTCGTTCCCTCTTCCAGAACTTTGGAAAAACGCAAAAGAATATTTACACATAACTGCCCTTTAATCCAGAACATTCTACGTGTATGACCATTTTGTTTATTAACCCCGCCACGCAGGCAGCCATACTCCGTTTTCGGTGTACTTGTTTCCTTAACACGCCGAACGCTGACCTGTATTACAGGATCTTTAAGGCGCGTATTTGATCTTCTGTGGTTCAGGCACAAGCAGGTCTGCACATATGCTGACATGGGAGATGAGGAAAATCTCCACTCATTACCCACCAGGCACTGTTACCGAGATTCGAACCAGGGACCGTCAGATTAAAAGTCCAACGATTTAACCACTCGGCTTGTGCCGGTCCAGAAGTCAAAAAGTTGTCTGACAGAGATATGACCTCTGGTTATCAACAAATAAATCTGATCACAGAGCTGTGCCTTTTTTGTGTGGATTCCTTTCGGATTGGTAGATTGAGACTGAGTTACTGATTGACACGTGTATTCTTTGTGGTGTGTCTTTACCTGCTTGTCTTGTCTGCAGTTGGATCTTTTATTCATCTGTCTGTTTGTCTTTGTCTCCATCTCTTCCATGTGTTCTCTGTGTGTATGGATGCGCGTGAGTCCGTACGTGCGTGCATGTGTGTGTGTGTGTGTGTGTGTGTGTGTGTGTGAGAGAGAGAGAGAGAGAGAGAGAGAGAAAATCATACCCATATACACAAATCACACGCACGTTCACACGTATGGATGCACGCGATTTCAAACACCCCCCCCCCCTCCCTGGACAAACACCACAACTCTCTCCCTCCCTCTGTGTGTGTGTTTGACCATACATGCGCACGCGTATGTCTCTGCATGTGTTTGTTTCTGTTCACTCGTGTGTGATGCATAGTCATTTGACGATGGTAAAAGTTCCAACAATCATGACAAAATCTAAACAACACAAAAATCGTATGATTTAATCAAACATATTATATTCTTTATTCAGGTTACAGCATGTTTCTCGATATGGTGTTCATATTTGAATACAAATGCAAAACAGAGAAAAAGTTATGACAGCTTTATCACATTTCAAACTGTTTTTGTTGTAAGGACCGTTAACAACAAATATGGCACACAACTTTCCGAATGTTGACCGGGCAACAATACAGCCATGTTTCATCCATCAACATCTCATGTGTCTTCGGGTTTCCACGATAACAACATATAAATCCACCCAATGCGATGTCTCCGGAAGAAAGCGTGTGCCATTTTGAATAGGTCCTGTCTCACAAAAGATACTCGTCTGTCTACTCACCTATCAGTTAAAGGAATACCATTTACTAGCACAATGTAGATGACCACTCATGATAGTACAGATTGACAGTATATGGATGTGGCAAAACCAGTCCAATCCAAGTCTCTTTCGAATAATACGTATTTCCACAAAGATGAAAATAATTCGAAGAGTATCATAATAATATGTGTTCAAGAGCTACACTACCTTTTTCGTTAAATAGACAATATCGTTTATATACTATCTGCTTCTTCTTCTTCTTCGTTCGTGGGCTGTAACTCCCACGTTCACTCGTATGTACGCGAGTAGGCTTTTATGTGTATGACCGTTTTTACCCCGCCATGTAGGCAGCCATGCTCCGTTTTCGGGGGTGTGCATCTGGGTATGTTCTTGTTTTCATAACCCTCCGAACGCTGGCATGGGTTACAGAATCTTTAACGTGCGTATTTATCTTATGCTCGCGTGTACACACAAAGGGGGTTCAGGTACAAGTAGGTCTGCACATATGTTGACCTGGGAGATCGGAAAAATCTCCACCCTTTACCCACCAGGCGCCGTTACCGAAGATTCGAACCTGGGACCCTCAGATTGAAAGTCCAACACTTTAACCACTCGCCCATTGTGCCCGTCTACTGTCTGCTTAAAATGTTTAGAACAGCTGTTGTTCATGAAAAATAGGATGACCAAATTGTCTCGGATATCCTGTACATCAACTATACTTATATAGAACAAGGGTAATATAGGAAATGGCAAAATAACCACAACAAAAAAAAAACCCAAACAAAAACAACAAAAAAACAACAACAAAAACCAAAAAAAACAAAAAAACAAAACAAACACACACAACAAAACAGAGATCAAATTCTTCAAGTGAATATAGACAGATAGTTGTAGACACACACCCAACGAAGAATACAAAAATCATCACCAGTTGCTTGTTATCTCTGAATCGTTTTCCTCTCGGTATAATAGCTGAATATAATATCCAAATGAATCAATCAACGATGAATCAAACATCAAAATCATCGGTGAATCTCATTCTTAATAAATCAGTCCGAATAAAGAACTCCACAAAAAAAGAGACACAACTGTGCAGTGAAATGTACATTAGTACAAACCAAAACACTTCCTTAATTAACTCTTTCCATACGAACGGCGAAAGAGACGACGTTAACAGCGTTTCACCCCAATTACCATCATCAAAATATTGCAAGCGGAAGGCTCTTATACTGAAGACGTGATTGTTGACAAAGAATACCACAATTCTGACGACGGAAGCTAAAGGTTGGGTCATTCAGACACCCACTGGACATCCGAGGGGTCTGTGTAGAGGAGAAGAGAGGACTAGCCGTACTGAGTGAGTTAAAAGAGGAAGCGCGGGAATGTCCTTATTCCGATCATTTTATTTACCTGTGTTCCAGCTGAATCGGTAGCACAAGCAGCATTGACTTGAAGTTGTGTTCCTTGTGAATGGAGAGTTACCACACTTTACTATTAGTTAATCATTCGTTCTCCTGGCCTTTTTGTTTGTTATTTTCTGCTGTTAAAGTTCCCTTCACTGCCAGCTGACAGATGTTTCTAAATAACTTCTGACTTCTGGTTCTTCCTGGAATGTCGTGGCACGTGGTAGGGAGTACTGATGTACAGCTCCATATCCGTGATGGTCTGGGGAAGTTCTCTGCCACAGGTCTCTGGCAGCAACCGCATACACACAGGCATCAGAAGACAGAGCACTCCGAAGATGGTGCCCGGTGCCCAGGGAAAGTGTCGGCTCTGGAATTTGAAATGACAGAAGCGGAAAGAAGAAATAGTGACAGAAAGAGAGGAAGTGGTGTCGGCGCTGAAATTTGAAGAGACAGAAGCGACATCGTTTATTCGTTCATAGTCTGTTCATCTCAGATGATGATGTTCGACTGAACATGAATTATATTATCATCATTATCATTTCTATCATCATGATTATTATCATTATTACTTAGAAATCATGATTTCTGAAAATCATTGGCAGGGAAAGAACTATTCAACTGAAAAGGGGCGGTTGAGGTGAGGGGGGAGGGGGGGGTGAGGGGGCTGAGGAAGAGAGAGAGACAGAGAGAGAGAGAGAAAGAGATCAGAATGTGGAAAAGATAGATTACAAAATGTAAATGGAGAGGGTAATTGTCAGTGACTGGAGAAAGAAAAACAATATTGGAAGGGTGTGTGTGTGAGAGGGGGAATGGGGGAAGCGGGATTAGGACAGAAAATTAATCAATAATCAACAGAATAATAAGATAGAAGCGGGATTAGGACAGAAAATTAATCAATAATCAACAGAATAATAAGACAGAAGCGGGATTAGGACAGAAAATTAATCAATAATCAACAGAATAATAAGACAGAAGCGGAATTAGGACAGAACATTAATCAATAATCAACAGAATGATAAGACAGAAGCGGGATTAGGACATAACATTAATCAATAATCAACAGAATGATAAGACAGAAGCGGGATTAGGACAGACCATTAATCAATAATCAACAGAATGATAAGACAGAAGCGGGATTAGGACAGAACATTAATCAATAATCAACAGAATGATAAGACAGAAGCGGGATTAGGACAGAACATTAATCAATAATCAACAGAATGATAAGACAGAAGCGGGATTAGGACAGAACATTAATCAATAATCAACAGAATAATAAGACAGAAGCGGGAAGGAGAAACAGTGACAGAAGAATAGGAGAAAGTGTCGGCTCGAATAATAAGACAGAAGTGGGATTAGGACAGAAAATTAATCAATAATCAACAGAATAATAAGACAGAAGCTGGATTTGGACAGAACTTTAATCAATAATCAACAGAATAATAAGACGGAAGCGGGATTAGGACAGAACATTAATCAATAATCAACAGAATAATAAGACAGAAGCGGAATTAGGACAGAACATTAATCAATAATCAACAGAATGATAAGACAGAAGCGGGATTAGGACAGAACATTAATCAATAATCAACAGAATGATAAGACAGAAGCGGGATTAGGACAGAACATTAATCAATAATCAACAGTTTCAGTTTCAGTTTCAGTTGCTCAAGGAGGCGTCACTGCGTTCGGACAAACCATATACGCTACACCACATCTGCCAAGCAGATGCCTAACCAGCAGCGTAACCCAACGCGCTTAGTCAGGCCTTGAGAAAAAAACAAAAACAAAAAAACAACAACAAAAAAACACAAAAAAACGGGGGAATAAATAATAGATAAGCTTACATAAATAAATAAATAAATGAATAATAATTATAATATAGAAAAAGGTAGCAGTAATAATAATAGTAATACTAATAAAATGATTAAAAAAAATAATAATAAATAATCAACAGAATAATAAGACAGAAGCGGGAAGGAGAAACAGTGACAGAAGAATAGGAGAAAGTGTCGGCTCTGGAATTTGAAAAAGACAGAAGCGGGAAGAATAAAAAGTGACAGAAAGAGAGGAAGTAGTGTCGGCTCTGGAATTTGAAAAAGACAGAAGCGGGAAGAAGAAATAGTGACGGAAAGAGAAAAGAAAGAGAAGAGCAGACAGAACCAGTCAGCAGAGTACCTAGAGTCACGGACTGTCGACCGGGAGGACACGGATTCAATTCCAGTCGGAGGCAAAATGTGAGAGTTGTAAAATCATCTAATTTTTGTTTTGTCCCATGGCTGGCCCCTACCCAGAGTTGAGTTGGCGATGGTGTCAAATGGGAAGACTGGGACCAAACAGTTGAGTGTTTACCACTTCAAAGACACGTCTTTGGTAGTACTGCTCAAATTTCCTGACCAACACCGAAGGACTGTTTGCCTAGAGGTAACGCGTCCGCCTATGAAGCGAGAGAATCTGAGCGCGCTGGTTCGAATCACGGCTCAGCCGCCGATATTTTCTTCCCCTCCACTAGACCTTGAGTGGTGGTCTGGACGCTAGTTATTCGGATCAGACGATAAACCGAGGTCCCGTGTGCAGCATGCACGGCAACAAAAGGGTCGTTACTGGCAAAATTCTGTAGAAAAATCCACTTCGATAGGAAAAACAAATAAGATTGCATGCGGGAAAAAATACAAAAAAAAATGGGTGGCGCTGTAGTATAGCGACGCGCTCTCCCTGGGGAGAGCAGCCCGAATTTTACACAGAAATCTTTTGTAATAAAAAGAAAAAATACAACTACAAGGTATCATGATAGAAGGATGCACAGATTGCAGCCGTGTGGTGCGGTCCTAAATCACAGCAGCAAGGTCATCCTCATACTCAAGTCAATATGGAAAAATGTCCCAGATTCTGTGGCTTTTCAGGCCATAATCCCATGGTAACCACAATTTCCATTTGTCATCCACTTTCATGCCTATACTGAATTCTTGTCGAGGCCTTTGGTGTCG
The DNA here is from genome assembly GCF_041734735.1 of Babylonia areolata. Lineage (NCBI taxonomy): Eukaryota > Metazoa > Mollusca > Gastropoda > Neogastropoda > Buccinidae > Babylonia > Babylonia areolata. The sequence goes on from NC_134880.1 coordinate 23,197,258, forward strand.
GCAAAATCATGGAATATCCTATGAAATGAATTGGTCATTGTATATCTGTATTTTCAGTCTGCTATTGTCCCGACTATCATGATACTTGCTAACGATGATTTAAGATTTTATTTGTTCAATGAAAGACTGGTGCTATGTATTGTCGTTTCTCTCATTCTCTCTCGCCTTGACTACTGTAACTCTCTATTGTCTGGTCTGCCTGCTTCATCCATTCAGTCCCTTCAGCGCATACAAAACTCTGCTGCCCGACTCGTCCTCAGAAAGAAAAGATCTGAGCACATCACTCCTCTTTTGCAACATCTCCACTGGCTCCCTGTCTCACACCGAATAAAGTACAAGATCAGCACTCTATGTTATAGATGCATTCACAAAACTGCCCCTTCCTATCTCTGCGGCTGCCTTCACCTCTACACTCCATCTCGCTCACTACGATCGGCCTCGGATCCACTCTGTTTACGCATACCCAGATTCAAACACTCGACTGTTGGCCGCCGTTCTTTCTCTGTTTCTGGACCTTGCGATTGGAATGAACTTCCTTTTTCGCTTCGTCAAGTCTCCACACTCAGCTCTTTCAAGTCTGGCCTTAAAACCCACCTCTTCCCAAAATAGCCTCCCTTGCCTGCCCTTCCTTGTCTTTAGTTTCTACAGTATTAGAGTTATGCATGCGTGTGAATGACTGGTGCGAAAGCGCTTTGATTTGTCTCTGCACAAGATCCAGCGCTATATAAATACCATTATTATTATTATTATTATTTATCAGAACTTGTAGTTTAAGTATTGAATATAATTTTCAAATCTGATCACAACTTGTAGTTAAAGTATTAAATATAATTTTCAAATCTGATGACTTTATATTTGATGTTTCCTTAATCAGTCAGTTTTAGTTTCACGAAGGCGTCAAAGTATGTGGCAGACTAGTCCATATGCACCACACCACATCTGCTAAAATTGTTTTCGACAGTCAGTTGTGTCCGACTATGACCATCAGAACAGCAGAGGAGGCAATTGCTGTCCGGACTATCTGGGCTAGAATTTGATTATAGTGGAGAATGTCTTGCCCAAGTTACATCCCCACCCTGTCGGCCAAGAGAACTTTAGGCAAGTCGGCGTTGGGATTGTCCCCAAGGGCCAACTATCCCCCAAGGCTGCAGCACTAAGAGCCAGTGCAGTCTTGCCTACCTAGTTTGACAGTCTTAGCCCTTCACAAAAGCTGTAAATGAATTCCCACTGCTTCTACGCATAAGCATAGACCCAACGCGCTGGGTCAGGCCTCACGATGCTGCTTAATTCTGCTGGAGAACGACGGTAGGGATAAACTGTTCACATGAAAATGTCAACTATGTACTGGAACTCGGGATTCTAAAACTGGCAATGTTCATCAATTACAAAGTTGAAAACACTTACGCTCACACAAAACAGAGCTGGAGACAGAGACGGAGACACAGAGACAAGGCCGATGTAACTAAAGAGGCGTACAATTAACAGCGAAAAGGCCTCATTCAGCGAACGTGCGCGCGCGCGCGCGTAGTATCACACACACACACACACACACACACACACACACACACACACACACACACACACACACACACACGTGCGCGAGCAAAATCCAAAACAAAATCTGTCGGCTCGTATTTCAATTTGCTGAGCACCTTACATATGATAAGTTTCAGTTGTGTCTTACCAAAGTTCTAAGGTAAAAGGTCAGTTGAGTCCAACTGAATTTCTGGAGTAAAATATCAATGGTCAACTGTGTCAAACTTAAGTTCTGTAGTAAAACGATTATGTATCATTTTTTCAATTGTTTCTTACCAAATCCTGGTGTAATAAGGAGTCAGTATGTAGACCTACCCATATTCAGCTGTGTCTTACCAAGGTTCTGGAGTAAGGGGCGATCATTGCTCCCACTCTGCCTGTCATAGACGCCACTCCCAGACTTGCGTTCCTGACAACAGGAGTAGGGTGATGGGTCATACAGCAGAGGGACACACTTGTAAATTCAGGCATGCACGCACACGCACGCGCATAAGCATACACACATGCACACACAAACACGCACACATGCACACACACACACTCACTCACGCCCGAACGCAGGCGCGCACATGGTATTACATACACACACGGATAACATACAGATGACACACAGACATCACACATAAACAGACACACACGCACACACAAAAACGCACGCACACACAGACACAGACAGATTGACAGACAGACAGACAGACAGACAGACACACACACACACACACACACACACACACACACACACACACACACACACTGTGGCGGACTAGTTTATATAAACATCTGTTGAAAAAAGTTTAAGTCAGACTTTGTAAATAGAAGTTAAACCGATGAACACATACACACCCGCGCACGCACACACACACACACACACACACACACACGGCGGCGGACTAGTTCATATTTGTCACAAAACATCTGCTGAAAAAATTCTAAAGCCACACTATGTGAATAGAGGTTAAACCAAAGAACACACGCACGCACGCACGCACACACACACACACACACACACACACCAACAACAACAACAACAACTCAATCACGCACATACAGATATACACAGACACAGACAAAGACACACACACACACATACGCCCGCACACACACACACACACACACACACACACGCACACACACACACGCACACACACACACACACACACACGCACACACACACAACACAATAAAGTACCTGAGATTAGTAGGGAATTGTTCAGGCGTGTAGAGGAAAAGCACGGCAAAGGAACCGCTAATGGCAAACTTTCCCACCAGGTTCAAAATCAAACCCGCTATGTTAGATGCTTGGTTGTCGCCTGCAAATCAAACCAGTTAACCCTGACCATCGATCAAACCCATTCATCGACCAATCAATCAACCCATCAATAAATCGATCCAACGTTTGATTTACACATCGAACAAAATAAAGAATAATTTCATCTATTGATCGGGGGTCAGGGAGAGGGTGGGCGGGAGAGATGATGAGGGTGAGGGAGAGTGGCAGAATTTGTTAAGGCGCTTATCTGCCATAACAATGTCCGAGAGGGTCTGGGTTCGAATCCTTGGCCTCGCCCTTTTTCCCACTTTTGAACTAGAGAATCAAACTGAGCGTCTAGTCAGTCGGATGAAATGGAAACAAAAACATACCCGGTATACTCCCTCCTCCCTCCGCCGATACAGCAGAGCACAGTATATATATGATACAGCACAACATATCAGACGATACAGCACAACATATCATACAACACAACACAATATATCACACGATACAGCACAGTATATCGCATGATACAACACAGCATGTCAAAATGACACAGAACAGCTTATCACACGATACATAACAGCACAACATATCACAGGCCACAGCACAGCATATTACAGGCCACAGCACAACATATCACACGCCACAGCACAGCATATCACACGACACAGGACATATCACACGACACAGCACAACATATCACACGACACAGCACAGCATACCACACGACACAGCACATCATATCACACGACACAGCACAGCATATCACACAACACAGCACAGCATATCACACCAAACAGCACAGCATATCACACGACACAGCACAACATATCACACGACACAGCACAGCATATCACACGCCACAGCACAACATATCACACCAAACAGCACAATATATCACACCAAACAGCACAGCATATCACACCAAACAGCAGAGCATATCACACGACACAGCACATCATATCACACGACACAGCACATCATATCACACGACACAGCACATCATATCACACCAAACAGCACAACATATCACACCAAACAGCACAACATATCACACGACACAGCACAACATATCACACCAAACAGCACAGCATATCACACCAAACAGCAGAGCATATCACACGACACAGCACATCATATCACACAATACAATACAGCACATCATATCACACAATACAGCACAGCATATCACACGACACAGGACATCATATCACACAATACAGCACAGCATCTCACACCACACAGCACAGCATATCACACCACACAGCACAGCATCTCACACCACACAGCACAGCATCTCACACCACACAGCACAGCATCTCACACCACACAGCACCGCATATCACACGCCAAAACACAGCATCTCACACGTCACAGCACAGCATCTCACACCACACAGCACAGCATATCACACGCCAAAGCACAGCATCTCACACCACACAGCACAGCATCTCACACCACACAGCACAGCATCTCACACCACACAGCACAGCATATCACACGCCAAAGCACAGCATATCACACGTCACAGCACAGCATCTCACACCACACAGCACAGCATCTCACACCACAGCATATCACACGCCAAAGCACAGCATCTCACACGTCACAGCACAGCATCTCACACCACACAGCACAGCATATCACACGTCAAAGCACAGCATCTCACACCACACAGCACAGCATATCACACGATACAGCACAATATATCACACGACACAGCACAACATATCACACGCCACAGCACAGCATCTCACGCTATACAGCACAATATATCACACGACACAGCACAACATATCACATGACACAGAAAAGATTACTACACAGTATACGGCACAGCATATCACACGACACAGCACAATATATCACACGCCAAAGCACAGCATATCACACGCCACAGCACAGCACATCACACGACACAGCACAACATATCACATGACACAGTACAGCATATCTTACGACACAACACAACATATCTTACGACACAACACAACATATCACACAATACAACACAGCATATCACACGATACTGCACAGCATATCACACGACACAGCACAGCATATCAAATGATACAACACAGCATATCACACGATACAGCACAACATATCACGCAATGCAGCACATCATATCACTCAATACAACACAGCACATCACACAATACAGCACAGATTATCACACGACACAGCACAACATATCACACGATACAACACAGTATATCACACGAAACAGCACAACATATAGCACGACACAGCACAGCATATCACACGAAACAGCATAGCATATCACACGAAACGGCACAGCATATCACACGAAACAGCACAACATATAGCACGACACAGCACAGCATATCACACGAAACAGCACAGCATATCACACAATACAGCACAGAATACCACACGACACAGCACAACATATCACGCAATACAGCACAGCATATCACACAATACAGCACAGCATATCACACTACACAGCACGGCATCTCAATCGATACAGCACAGTATATAAATAGCATACGACACAGCACAACATATTTCATGATATAACACAGCATATCACACGTTCCAGCACAGTATATCACACCATTCAACAGTATACCACAGGACACAGCACAGTATTATCACACGACACAACACAACACAAACAAAACGCAACACAAACAAAGCACAGCACGTTACAGCACAGCACCACAAAACACAACACAACGCAACAAGACACAACAAGAGAAGCAAGGCCTTCAAGACTCACTTGTGATAAATTACGTCCCCTAGCATTAATTACAGAATAATTTCCCCCTTTTTTTTTTTACTATCTGCATCAAAACGTTTGCAAAATAAATAAAAATTCCATGCTTAGCAAAAGAAGTTCCTGTTTGAACAAAAAATGATAATAATGACTCCTCTTGTTGTTGTATCAGAATAAGAGGTCAAAGTGCCAAGTTTAGAGAATACAAAAAATATAAATATAACAGTAAATGCAGTTTGCATATAATTAGGCTTCTTTTTTTTGTGCCCATCCCAGAGGTGCAATATTGTTTTAAACAAGATGACTGGAAAGAACTGAATTTTTCCTATTTTTATGCCTAATTTGGTGTCAACTGACAAAATATTTGCAGAGAAAATGTCAATGTTAAAGTTTACCACGGACACACAGACACACGGACACACACACAGACAACCGAACACCGGGTTAAAACATAGACTCACTTTGTTTACACAAGTGAGTCAAAAACCATTCAGTGTTCCTCATAGCACAGCACAGAAACCTGCCAAAGACGACAAGGTGACAGAGGCCAGCAGTGACAGTCCTGCCACGATGTGAAATATGTCACAAATTCTCTTGCGGCCGAATCTGCAAATAGAAAGCGAATGCACGAACGAACGATCGATCGAATAAATGAATAAATGAAAAGATGAATGAATAAGTGAATGAATGAATAAAAAAATGAATGAGTCAATGATTGAAAGAATAATAACATGAACGAATGAATGGATTATTGATTAAATGAAAAAAAAAAAGAATGAACGAATGAATGAATGAATGAATGAATGAACGAATGAATCGCAAAATAACAAAGAAAATCTCGATGTATTATGATACACACACACACACACACACACACATATATATATATATATATATATATATATATATATTGTATTGTATTGTATTGTATCGCTCCTTTTTTTTGTGAAATTCGGGCTGCTCTCCCCAGGAAGAGCGCGTCGCTACACTGAGAGCGCCACCCCTTTTTTTTTCCTACCTGCATACAGCTTTGTCGTTGTTGTTTTCCTACTGAAGTGGATTTTGTATAGAATTTTACCGGGGACAACCCTTTTGTTGCTGTGGGTTCTTTTACGTGCGCTAAGTGCATGCTGCACATAGGACCCTGGTTCATCGTCTCATCCGAATGACTAGTCGTCTAGACCACCACTCAAAGTCTAGTGAAGGGGGGGGGGGGAATACTGGCTGCTGAGCCGTGATTCGAACCTGTGCGCTCAAATTCTCTCGTTTCCTATGCAGACGCGTTACCTCTAGGCCATCACTCAACGTGTGTGTGTGTGTGTGTGTGTGTGTGTGTGTGTGTGTGTGTGTGTGTGTGTGGAACACTTTGCTCCAAGACTACCTGGACAGCACACATGTGATCACGTCACACACCTTTCTATCAAGATAAATGCCACAACAGACGGCAGCTCCACAACAGTACTGAGGAAAAACCCCAGGTACATGTTGTCAGCAAGGGTCACTGACGTCATAGACAAGCCGTAATACGTCACAGCGTTCACAGCCCTGTGCAAAGAAAAGAATTAAAACAATGATATTTAATCGTACTTTAATACCACGAAAAAATCTCAGATTTGTAGGAAAAAGAATGTGACCGATATGTCTTGTTTTTTGGTTGTTGTTTTTTTGTTGTTTTTTTTCGAGTGATAATCAATATATTGCTATTTGACGTCAGTAGGCCTATCAAGTCAGAAAGTCATTACCATTCGTATTGGGAGTATAACAAAAATGTAGCTAGACAGGAGTACTTTCGTAAATCTTATTTTGTACATAACAAACAATGGACAGAGAACTGTGACAATTAATTGCGAGTGTATGTTTTGTCCCCAGCATAAAAAAGGTCATACCGTCAAGTGCTTAGTATCTTTTATCCTGTGATCTTTCAGGTCCCTGATTCCATTTCCGATAGGACCGTTCGTGTCAAGGGTAAACATGAGGCATTGTGTGGAAGAACGATCATAATAATTATTGTATTTGGACTGAAATCATGATTATCACCCCACGATGACTTTGCCACTCAGTCTCTCTACCTTCATGTCTCCCTCAGACACAAAGACAGGCAGACCGACAGATAGATAGACAGATATATAGAGGAGACGGAGAGACAGACAGACAGAGAGAATGAGAGACAGACAGACAGAGACTGACAGAAAGAGAGAGTAGTAGACACAGAGACTGACCAGAAGTGCTATGGACGTCAAGAAGAGGGAGACCAGTAGGCGGGAGAGAGAAAAGAAAAACATAAGACAAAAAAGACAAATGAAACATTTTAACCAATGCTCGAACAAAACAAAAAATAAACTCACCACGCAAAGCCATTGATCACAGTACAAATGAAGACGTGTTTGTGCCTGAAGAAGTCAGTGATTCCGTATTTGGGCAGGTCCTCTTTGTCACCAGACGCAGAGTGACTACCCAGGAGTGAGTTGGGATGCTCTCCGGGAACCTCAGATGCTCCGTTCTTCAGGTCGTGTCCTTCATCAGAGGTGTGTTGCCTCAGAACCTTGGTTCTGAAGACGTTGAGCACGTCCACCTGGCTGACTTTGTTCTGAGCTGCCGCCTTCTTCAGTATCCGCTCTGCGTGCTCCACCCTGCCGTTAGCCACCAGCCAGCGGACTGACTCCTCCAGGAAACTGGGGAACACAAGGAAGATGAGATGGTCATTGTCACAATGGAGTGCATGGGGCATTGTGCGAAGAACGGTCATAATCTTGTATCAGGACACAACTGTAATACCGCATCCACAGTCAGTTAAAACAAAAAAATATTTTGGTGCATCCACGTATGCAGTTGAGTGTGTGTGTGTGTGTGTGTGTGTGTGTGTGTGTGTGTGTGTGTGTGTGTGTGTGTGTGTGTGTGTGACAGTCAACAAACATATCCCCATTTAACTGGTTTGTCCATTAAACCACAGTCACAGGCGTATTTTTAGAAACTTACTAAAGAGATCGTCACAAGAGTATAGTAGAATTGTAACTGTTCCACTGAGGGAACAGCACGTGTAAGATACATGGGCGATGTGAACCAGATGCCTGCGCTAAAACAAAAGTCACAAAGTGTTTAGTGCCTCAGACTTCCACTCCTGTGATCTGCGAGGTCCCTGTTCCCAGTTCCGAAAGGACCGTGCGTGTCAAGGGTAAACATTTTCTGGATCTCCTGGATCATCATATGTGCTAGTCCTTAATCACTGTCACATGGGTATTTAACTGAAGATCAATTACGCAGTGAAGACAAAGAGAATGGTAGAGAGAGAGAGACAGACAGAGAGAGAGAGAGAGAGCAAAGACAGAGAACAAAGACAGTGGTAGAGATAGGAATGACAAAGACACACACACACACAACAACAACAACAACAACAACACCGCCCCCCCAGCGCCCCCCCCCCCCCCCACACACACACACACTGAAACAAAACAAAACAACAATACACCCCTCCCACCCCCACATCTTACAATATCAGCACAAAGCTGTAGACAGAGAACCCGGCAATAATCAACTGGAGGTGACGCCAGGAGTGCTGCCTCATGAGGAAGGCCAGGAGAGCCAGAATGACCATGCTACTGGACCATATGAAGGCCGCAATGATGCTCTGCACGAAGCGGTGTCTGGTCGGCAGACTTTCCATGCTCAGGATGCCGGCAGTAAGACTCATTCCCTGCCGCGGAATGGGAATGATGGAGCTGATTAGACTAGTTTTGGACTCACTTGTGTAAACAAAGTTCGGTTGTCTGTGTGTGTGTGTGTGTGTGTGTGTGTGTGTGTGTGTGTGTGTGTGTGTGTGTGTGCTTGTGTGTATGTGTGTGTGTGTCTATCCGTGGTAAACTTTAGCAAATTCATTTGAAGGCCTTGCTTCTCTTGTTTCCCCCTTTATGAAACAACAGATTCACTCCAAATGTTCACACACACACACACACACACACACACACACACACACACACACAGAAGCTCGCGCACACACACGCACGCACATACACACACCCCAGCGTGCACACACACACACACACACACACACACACAAGCGGACACACGCACACACACTGCTTCCGGGATTTGGAAGCTGTGGTTTCGGGGTGGTGGGGGGAAATTTCTTCATAGTGCAATAACTATCAAACACACACACACACACACACACACACACACACACAACACACGTACACGCGCGCGCGCGCGCACACACACACATACACACACACAAACAAACAAACTTTGTGACATTGTTCCTTCAAGACATATACAGGTTTACAGTGCAGCTGGATGGCAGTCAGACAAAGCGAATCTTATGCCAGCCAAACAATATAGGCACATAAAAAAACACAAACAACAACAGCAACAACAACAACGACACACACAACAACAGCAATAACAAAAACAACAACAACAAACAGTAAGAAAGAAGAGTGTTCTGTCTGGAAGAGCTACCTGCTGAAAGGCTCCCAGGAAGAAACGGAGAGGCAGAAAGGCGGCGTAAGTCGGCACAAAGGCAGAGGCTACACCAATGGCCAACATACCCAGGCAACATAAAATGTGGAAAGGTTTCCGTCCGTACCTGAAATCATTGCAAACTTTGCGGACAAGCTTTCACACTGGATATTAAGCTTGCGCACGACCAAATGAAATACAGTGAAACATAATTATTTTGAAAGTATTATAGACATAACTTAGACCGGTGCCCTGGCCAAAGTGGTTAGAGCGCTGTATTCTTGCCTGAGTGTCTGAAGTTCGAACCCCGGTTTCTGCGCATGTGGTGGGGAAAGGGTGGAGTTTTTTCAGATCTCCCATGTGTGTCATTCGGATGAGACGATAAACCGAGGTCCCGTGTGCAGCATGCACTTAGCGCACGTAAAAGAACCCACGGCAACAAAAGGGTTGTTCCTGGCAAAGTTCTGTAGAAAAATCCACTTCGACAGGAAAAACAAATAAAACTGCACGCAGGCAAAAATACAAAAAAAATGGGTGGTGCTGTAGTGTAGCGACGCGCTCTCCCTGGGGAGAGCAGCCCCAATTTTACACGGAGAAATCTGTTGTGATAAAAAGAAATACAAATACAAATACAACATATGTGCTACCCCTTGTGTGCCTGAACCACTTTCGAAGACGTGTATACGCATGCAGAACATTAAAGATCTTGACATCCATGTCAACGTTCGGTGGGTTATGGAAACATTAATATACCCAGCATGTACACCCCAGAAACCGAAGTTTGGCTGCCCACATGGCGGAGTAAAAACGGTCATGTACGTATGTCACAACTCATGATAATCACGAGTAGAGTTCTGTTTTGTGCGTGCTCTTCCCCATTTACTCTTCCCGCTGAACTGTACATGTGTGTGTGTGTGTGTGTGTTTGTGTGTGTGTGTGTGTGTGTGTGTGTGTGTGTGTGTGTGTGTGTGTGTGTGTGTGTGTGTGTGTGTGTGAAGTCAAGTCAGGTCAAGTCAAAATGATCTTTATTGAGGGTAAAAGAAAAAGCTTATACAGCTTTTTTACATCCTGCCCTCAGAAAAAAAGAGAAGAAAATTAATTCCCAAAATTTTTTTAAAAAGGAAGAAATGGGGGAAGTGGGGGTCTGGAAAGGATAATATGGAAATAAACAATTACAAGAAACACACAAAAATTCTACCGAGAACAACAACAACAGAAATAATACAAGCGTAAATAGCAATAAATTTACATATGATACTGACACGATTACAACATGCAGTGCGACATTCTTACATCATTAACTTAATTCAGGAAGAAAGAGAGAGAGAAAGAACGAGAGAGAAAGATATATATATATATATATACATGCATACATATATACAGATACATATACATACACACATACCTACACATATATACAGAGAGAGAGAGAGAGAGAGAGAGAGAGAGAGAGAGAGAGAGAGAGAGAGAGAGAGAGAGAACAGACAGCCGGATAAAGGTAACAGTCGAGAGATGGAAAAGAGAGACAGAGAAAGTTTTAGGTTAGAAAGACAGACAGCAAGAAAAAATTCGGTTCAATTAAAGACTAAAGCACAAATACAATGGTATCCAATGAAACTATTGCACAAGTACAACGTGAGCGAATGCCTACAATCAAATAGCAAACACTCAATAAAGCATGTAATATCTAAAAATAAATAACAACAACAACAAAAACAACAACAACAACATAGGATTATGGATTATCAAAACGTGGAGTAAAGCAAGTCGAAAAAGCATATATTAGAGAACAACAACCACCCGCGACACACTTAGCAGCATGTCTATGACTGACCAAGAAAGTCTATAAATATTTAATACGGCGAGCCAGTCGAAACGTAATTGGTCCAAGGAACAATGCATGTGTGTGTGTGTGTGTGTGTGTGTGTGTGTGTGTGTGTGTGTGTGTGTGTGTGTGTGTGTGTGTGTATGTGTGTGTGCGCGCGTAAAGCTCCTCGATTTTATTTTTTTATCGTGCAGTCGTGGAGTCTTGTTTTTGCGTTCCTGTCACTGCTGAGCAGATGTTCAAGTCTCTCTGTCCTGTCAGTAACAATTTTCGTGGCTTTTCGCCCACGGCCTTCTTGGAGCAAGGTCGTGCCAGTTTTTGGTTTGGGGCTTTTTGCCCAGTTGGCACCCTCATGTGAGGATTGTTTTCCTCCGGGTGGCCAAGTTCTGTGTTTCTGTGTTCTGTGTGCTCCAGCTAAGAGGGTATACCCTGCTTGACTTGTGTCGTGTCTGGTTATTATTTCCAGCATCAAGGTAGTTGTACCCAGCTGCCGGTTGGCTGCAGGGGGAAGGTGGCAGAGTGGTTAAGACGCTCATCTGCCAATACACAGTCCGTGAGGGTCTGGGTTCGAATACCGTTCTCGCCCTCTTCCAAGTTTGACTGGAAAATTGCACTGAGCGTCTAGTCATTCGGATGAGACGACAAACCGAGGTCCCGTATGCAGCACGGACTTGGCACACTAAACAAAGAACCCATGGCAACAAGAGTGTTGTCCACGGGCAAAATTCTGTCGAAGAAATCCATTCTGATAGGTACACAGATATATATATATATATATATATATTGATATAGATGTGTGTGTGTGTGTGTGTGTGTGTGTGTGTGTGAGTGTTTGCGTGTGTGTGTGTGTGTGTGTGTGTGTGTGTGTGAAAATTTCTCTGACATCTGAATAATGCATTGGGTGTATATATATACACATTCACCACAATAATACATAAATGGTGTAATATCATACATCCCTCAAAACAATAATCAACTATCTGCACACAAAAAGGTAACTTAATACGAAAAATGTCATAAAAAAAACTACAACACATGTTATCCATTATCCTCGAAAATGGCTGGTTGAGCCTACATTAGCTCGATGATTATAAACATTGAAGCTAAAACCACATTTCCATGCGCCTCCCCCTCCCCCCCACACTGACCTGTCAGCCAGGGAGGTGAATAGCACGGCCCCCACCATCATCCCCGCCAGAAGCAGTGTTTGGGACACGTCAGTCAGTGCCTCCTTCTCACAGACCAGGCCCCACTGAAAGAACAAACCAACCCACATTGTGTTGTATTGTGCTGTTCTGTGTGGTGCTGCGTTCTGTTGTATCGTTTTTGTATATTGTTGAGAGCTGTTTTGTGTTCTGTTGCATTGTGCTGTGATGTATTGTATTGTATTGTTTTGCATTATATTGTAAGTGTTCTTTTGCGTTCTATTGTATTCTAGTGTAGTGTAGTGTAGTGCAGTATATAGTGATGTATTGTATCATATTGTATTGTGTTGTTCTGTATTGTGCTGTGTTGTGTTGTAATGTATTGCATTGTAGCGTATTGTGTTTTGTTGTATTGAAGGTATATTATATCATGCTGTATTGTATTGTATTGTATTGTATTGCACAGCGTTTATTGTACTTTATAGTATTGTGCTGTTTTGCGCGTGTGTTACGTTATACATGCTGTATTATACTGTGTTGGTTGTGTTGTCTTGTCTTGTATTACTCTTTGTCACAACAGATTTCTCTGTGTGAAATTCGGGCTGCTCTCCCCAGTGACAGCGTTTGACTACAGTGTTGCGTCACCCCATTTTTTTTCCTGCCTGCAAGTGTATTATGTTTTCCTAACAAAGCGGATTTCCTACAGAATTTCGCCAGGGACAATCTTTAGCTTCCGTGGGTTCTTTTACGTGCCCTATAACATATGCCAGAAACTACTTACACAGATTTGTAACGAGACTGCCCTTCTAGCAGTTTTTCGGCATGCGCTATTGAATTATATATATATATATATATATTTTTTTTTTTACAATATCAGAGTTAAAGGTGGTTGTTGTTTTTGTTGTTTTTTTTTAAGATAGAACATGCATGTTTTGACCACAGTCTTATTTGAATACAGGACTTCTCATGGGTTGTCTAAATCCGAGGTCACAGGTAATCATAAATCATCCGGTTCCCCCCCCCCCCCCCTCTACTTTGTCTTCAAATTCTAGGACCGTATCTACGTATAATCTTAATATGTGTAAACTTCGACACCTTCATTATGCTCTTGCCATCGTTAACATATTCAAGTCCCCTTCTGCAGTCAGATGAGGTTCCGCCTAACAGGTTAGAGCGAATGCAACATCACACCGTTGTAAACAAGCGTAGACCCAGTTATTATTAATCCATATTCATTTATACTCCATGCGTGTAAGCATGTTTGTCATACTTGTTGGCGGCAGACCATGAGTCTAGTGGCTAACCCGTGTGTAGTTTTACTCGCCTCGGTATTCACCTTCAAATCTGGCTGGTACACATTCTCTTCTCTTTTTCTTCCTTCGGTCCATTCGTCTCTTGAAGTGTGTGTTCTTTCATTTATACTTACCGTAGCTCTTACCTTCTTCTTTACGTACCTTCACATTACTTCCTATTCCTTACTCCTTCCCCTCGTTTCATCGGTTTTTTTTTTTTTTTTTTTTTTTTTTTAGAATATAATTTTTCTCCTATCCGTTTTTCCTACTCTGCAAGAAAAAAAATGACTGGCTTTCTTATCTTCCCTCTATCTTTCGATTAAATGTGTCACCTCAGCCCTGCGTCATCAACATTTTCCTGACATATATAAAAGAACGTAGAAATTTTGAGAGCGTGGCTTTCTTTCAGATTAGTTGAGTCAACTGGAGTGTTTTGTATCTGCCAAGGAATCAATACAATGAAGCGGAATGCAATGCAATACATCACAATACAGCACAGTACGGTGAAATACAGTACAATACAGTACAGTACAACACATCTTCATTAATCCGTTTGGCAATTATGTGTGCATTGAAAGGCTCCTCACTCACACCTGACAGTCTCTCTCTCTTTCTCTCTCTCTCTTTCTCTCTCTCTCTTGTTTTTTTTTTGTTTCCCTCAAGGATTTACAACGCGCTTTGGGATACGTTGCTGGTCAGAAGACCAAGCAGAACGGGAGGGGTGCCCCTACCAGGTTGGGGTCCACTGACTTATCCATGAGAGTAAATATTTTTTATTTTTGTTTGTCGATTTTCTCCGAAAAAACCGAAGTTTCAGAGATTTACGCATCATAACCTTTTTTTTCGAGATGCACCCGTGAAACTTGGCATAGATGTTGTGTATTATTAGTGCTGGAACCAGTGGTACACTGGAGTCAGTCACGTTTTGATTGTTTTGGTTTAAAAAACAAACAAACACACCCACAAGAACATATTTCATGCCATATTTGGGCACCCGTCTGTAAAGAGACCATTTCATCTACACAATTTTAGATACAACATCAGACATTTCAGAAACTGTCATGAAAAAATCAAGTCTGTAGCATCATTGGTGTGTCAGAGAAAGTGTACATGAATGTGTGGAGGTTTTTATTGTTGTTTTTTGGGGGGCGGGGGTATGCGGAGAGTAAATTATATTTATGTAAATCATTTTACTTACAAACTGTTTGTAAATATTATCATAACAGTATTTTTGTACGAAAGCCACTTTGTTCATACACATTCTGTCCAAACTGCGACAGTGTTGTATAACGGCCACAGCAGAAAGATGTTGATGAATGAATGTAAGATTTGTGGAATGGATGGGTGAATGATGGGGAATCAAAAAAATTGTTGGAAAGAAAAGAAAAAAAAAGACATAAACACATAATGCGTTTTATTTTAAAATAATAACAGCAGATGTTAAGACATCACCAATTTTATTTTAAAAGAACACAGCAGATATAAACACGCAACCCAATTTATTTTAAAACAACAGCAGACATTAACACAAAACCCTTAAAAACAACAGCAGACATTTACACAAAACCCAACTCATTTTAAAACGGCAAAAGACATTAACACATCACCCATTTCATTGCAGAACAACAACAGACATTCCAGCCTTTCCCAATGACACAAACACATCACCTTGATCCAGCCGTAAATGAAGACTTTCATGCAACCCGCTCAAATTGGAATGTTCTCGTAAATGTAACATGGAAAAAGTAATCAAAAAGAAATATGTAGCTCTCTCGTTGCTGCCAACTGAACAGTTGTCTTTGCTCCGTGTGTGACAGACATGCTCAGACATAATGAAAAATGAAATCATTTCAAGTTTAAAAAAACAAAAAAAACACAAAAAAAAACTGCGAGTGTCAGATGACCCATTGCTGAGCAGAAAAACAAAACAACCCAAAAAACCTAAACACACACACACACACACACACACACACACACACACACACTCCACACACACACACACTCCACACACTGTTACACACGTTCAACAAGAAGAGCAACAAGAGAAAAGGCACAAGTGGGTATCAATACTGTGTGTGCTGTCTATCAAGGTAGAGAACACTGGGAAGCCCTCACGACGGATCTTTACATTTGTGTTTCCTTGCAAAGAAAACTCCAGTCTTTCTTCTGATGAGTGAATCAGAAATGAAGCACTGTGATAATCAAATTTTATCACAATCTGTCTTCAAAGTACCCCACCGAAAATGTCGCGATCTATGGGGCAGGTCGTCACAAGAACACGATTTTCTACTATATTTAACTTCTTATCTATTTATTCTTTTTTTTTTTTTTTTTTTTTTTTTTTTTTTTTTTTACAACAGGGACAGTTCGTGTCTCTGTTTTTGGGCTAAAACGAGGAAGACAATTAAAATCAACACAAAAAAATAAATATTTTGCGAGGTTTGTGAACATCTTTCAGGATCATGAAAAAAATATCTCAGCAGCATTTTGTACCATGTTCTCTACACTGTGGTCCTGAGCAACTGAGGAAGAAGCAAAACTATAAGAGCAACTCTCTCTCCTCCTCTCCTCGGCCCTCTCTATCTCCTTCATTCATTCATTCATCATTTTGCCCATCGCTCCTGGTGGAGCATAGGCCATCGACGACCCCTCGCCATCGCACTCTGTTCTGGGCTGTTCTGGCCATTCCAGTCCAGTTGGTCCCTTGCTGCTTCAGCTCTGCCTCGGTATCTCGCCTCCAGCTGTTGCGAGGCCGGCTTCTCTTCCTCTTTCCCTGCGGGTTCCAGGTCAGGGCTTGGCGTGTGATGCTGGACGCTGGCTTCCTGAGTGTGTGTCCGATCCAGCCCCACTTCCTCCGCAGTATCGGCTTGGCCACTGGTTCCTGTCCTGCTCGCTCCCACAGATCTTCGTTTCGGATCTTCTCCTGCCATCGGATCTTGTAGATGCGCCTCAGACAGGTGTTGAAGAATGTCTGAATCTTCTGCTGCATCGTCTGTGTTGTCCGCCATGTCTCGCATCCGTAGAGCAGAACTGACTTCACATTGGAGTTGAAGATGCGGAGTTTGGTTTTTCTATCTCCTTCACTCACACACAATTGTTGGCTGACGAGCAATCACATCTTTATCATCTACTGGAAAGTTGCAGGCCCTACATTCAAAACTAGCTTCACAAAGCGAATTACGACACACACAAAATAATACTCATGTAAAGAAAGAAAAACAATTATAATGGAAATCGGAAACTGTGTTACCTTCATTCTTTATTGTAAGCATATTTCATTGACGCACGCGCTGGTGCGCACACAGACATTGAGACACACACACAGGATCCCTGTATACAATACTGATGACATCCTTCAACAATACTGATGATATCCTTCAACAGAGATGCATGATGATCATGGAAATAGGTTGATCTAAGCATGTAAGGATTGCGAAAAAGATGCATAGTGCTGTCGTTAACATTGACAGTGATATCAAATATGGCATATTTGTTTAACACACACACACACACACACACACACACACACACACACACACAATGAAAAGAAGCTAAAGAAGTTTGCACAGTCCAAACGAAAACTGTGCACTTGTTCCAATATCTGCAGTCTTCAAGCCACCACAGTACAAGCTACAGTTGTTACAATGAATTCAAACCTCTGCTGGGTGATAATTTTCATATGATCGCCACAACGTACACCTATGTTGATGTCTTTATTCCTTAAAGTGTTTAACTGGTTTTGAATTGTTGACTGGCTGACTGCTGGCTAAGTCAAGGTAGGTTGGCTGACTGCTGGACTGGACTCATTCCAACATTTTCGAATGCAGCAATGAAGTCATTGAGACCTGAGGGAAGCAGGAACAAGAGCAGGAAAAGATCTTCAAGGTGAGCAAAGTTAGCAATGATATACTTCCCGTTTTGGCAAGGCGCCCTCTGGCATTTCTGGAATGAGAATCGAAAAAAGAAATAGCTACCATTCTCTTCCTTGAAATCGTGTTTGAAGGATCCTTAATTATCAAAGTTGCTGTATGATACTGTTTGAATGTTCGCTTCACCGTAGTATCAAAACTGATTGCTGCCTCTGAAAACTGGCGTTTAGTCAACAAACCGATCTTTGCCTCTGTTCTATTCAGTTGGAATCTGGCACTGAATAGCACCACTTAATTCGGAATATCGGATATCAAAAGGTATCCTTGTTGGTTTGGGGGGGTTGGGGGTGGGGGAATCTCTAAACAAGAGAATGAGGTCCTTGTTAGTTGTGTCTCCCACAAGATGATGTCCTTGAAAGCCGTGTGAGCTGACTGCAGTTGTCATTGCTGTCCACTGCCTGCCTTAAGTTCTTTTACTGAAAATGTTTCATCCAAGTTGAATATTCTCTCCGGAGTCAATGAAAGGCTGGAGTAAAAATCAGAAGGCTAACCCCGCCCCCCTTCCCCTAAAGAGGACATTATCTTTGTTGAAAGATACCGCTTGTGGATTCAGGTGTACGAATGCTCAGCATGTCCCCGTGTGACTTACGACAGCCTGGAGGTCTGGTCCGGCTCCATTCTTCTTGTGCCATATAGCAGGACATTGTTTGATGTTTCTCTGAGAAAGCGTGATATTGCTGGTTTCTCTCATCAATTTACAACGCCGTTGATTAAAGCGTCTTGCAGTCCACTGGAAATCAAATCTTTGGGGCTTTCACATCATACGCGGTGAGCTCATCTTCCTCACCAGCGGTAACGACTTTGTCTTGAACAGTTCTTTTGGTAGTGGAATTTCTTCACAGGTTTTTTTAAATTTTTTATATAGTTTATTTATCATCTTCCTCGTTGATCTGAGGAAAGCATCATGAGACAGGTAAAACGTTTTCCGTGCTCTGCGAACAGCCGTCACTCCACTAAGACTTACACTTAATGCAGCGTCGGGGTTCTGAACACAGTCAACGCACTCATGTGTACGTCACGACTCAACAAGTACCAGCGACAACAACAGTGACAATAGCAACATGAACATCATACTTAATCCACAAACATATATATATCTAATAATACCCAAGCATCCTGATGTAAATGCATACTGACTCATTAACCCGTCCACTTCCCCCCACCCCCACCCCTCGACACACACGCATGCACGCAAGCGCACACCGATTATTGTTGGCAAAACATTTTGTCAAGAAAACTTTGATACAAAAGGATAGGGATAGCTTGCTACAGAAAGAGATTACTGGGGGTGGGGGTGGGGGGGGGGTGTCTCAAGACATTGTTGAGGCAGTTCGAGACTTTGTATAGCCACCTGGAGACAGCTTGACGCTACCTACCGTGCTAAAGCAGCAATCAGCCTCGTCGCGACCTGCTCAACTTAATACAGTTTCAGTTTCAGTAGCTCAAGGAGGCGTCACTGCATTCGGACAAATCCATATACGCTACACCACATCTGCCCAGCAGATGCCTGAACAGCAGCGTAACCCAAAGCGCTTAGTCAGGCCTTGAGAAAAAAAAAAGAGATAAATACATAAAAAAAGAACTACTACTACTAATAATAATATGTGTAAGGCGCAAAAACTTGATGAAGTCAAATATAAGCGTAAAAAAAAAGAAGAAGAAAAAAAGAAAAAAAAAGATAATAATAATTTAAACAAAACAAAAAACAAAACACACACACAAAAACCCTTAAAATCAAAGGACACGCGGCGTTTTCCAATTGAATCAGTTATTCCACAGTATTCCTGAAGCATTTACTAAATCAAAACTGCCTTGTTACCCAAGTGTGCGTGCAAACGAAATAGCTATTAGAGATATGAAAGACGCATAAAAAGATTACTTTCAGCCATCAAAAGTTCGCAGTGGTTCAGATTAGACCCTTTCGTCAAGTTTGTTCTCTTTCCAAACTGGCGCCGTAAGTAGAACGGCTTAACTCACTCAGTACGACCAGTCCTCTCTTCTCCTCTACACGGACCCCTCGGATGTCCAGTGGGTGTCTCAATGACCCAACCTTTAGCTTCCGTCGTCAGAATTGTGGTATTCTTTGTCAACATTCACCTCTTCAGTATAAGAGCCTTCCGCTTGCAATATTTTGATGATGGTAATTGGGGTGAAACGCTGTTAACGTCGTCTCTTTCGCCGTTCGTATGGAAAAAGTTAATCGAAATCTAAGAACGCAAACAATGCTGATCAAACTATGAAACGAAACCGAATTATCGGCGGTGTATCAACCTGCTCAATGTTACGAGGATCCCCAGTTTTCCCTGGTGTTAGCCTGTGGGCTGAATGGCTAGCATATCATGTTATGTTTTACATTTATTTGCTTATTTATCATCATTGTTGTCTTTTTTTTTTTTTATTATTATTATTATTATTTTATTATTATTATTATTATTATTATTTTATTATTATTATTATTATTACTACTACTACTACCTTTTTCTATATTATAATTATTATTTATTTATTTATGTAAGCTTATCTATTATTTATTCACCGTTTGTTTTTTGTTGTTTTTTTTTTTGGTTTTTTGGTTTTTTGTTTTTTTTGTGTTTTTCTCAAGGCCTGACTAAGCGCGTTGGGTTACGCTGCTGGTCAGGGATCTGCTTGGCAGATGTGGCGTAGCGTATATGGTTTTGTCCGAACGCAGTGACGCCTCCTTGAGCTACTGAAACTGAAACTGAAACTCCTGCAACACAGCTACATGTATGATAGTCAGTCGTGTCCGACTGTGACTATCAGAACAGCAGAGGAGGCAACTGGGCTAGAATTTGATTATAGTGGAGAGTGTCTTACATCCCCACTCTCTCGGCCAGGAGGGTTTAAGGACAGACGGCGTTGGGGTCGTTCCCGAAGTCCAACTAGCCCCCAAGGCTGCAGCGCTAAGAGCCAGTGCAATCTTACTTCACAACTACAACACAATATAATACAGCATGGTGCCATGCAAACCAGTACAATGCAATGCAAAACAACAGAAAAAATAAATTAAAAACAACAACAACAACAACAAAAAACCCAAAAACAACAACACATAAATATGTCATACAAACATTAATTATATCTAACCTCCGACATGAGTGACCGGTCAACAGGCTCAGCATATTCCAGGTCATTGGGACACGTCATTTCCATTTGCTCCCCTGTGACGTTCATCCACGTCACACTACAAGCTCCGTATGTCACATTGATGACATCAGAGGGAATCATGTATGACGTAGCGTTATCAGCTTCCTTGCACTTGTATTCGTTTGCTTTGCCTTAGGAAAATATAGTATCAAATACGTAAATAATCGATAAGTAAGTAAGTAAACGACAAGCAAGAAATAACGATCCAAGGAAAGTGTTTGTTTGAATAATGAAAAAGACGGCGTTTAGAATTTGTGTTCGATACCGAATTGTTGACAGTAAAGAGATAACAAGAAGTAGATGTAGTAACAGAAGTAGACGGGTTATAAGGAAAAGAAGTATACCTAGCAGAGCAAGAACAAGAAAGAAAGGAAACGTTTGTAACCCAATGGCGTATGAAATTATTGATGTAAAAGCAACAATGACGATAACGGTTAGCTTATTTTGATATTTCCACTCTACAATGGAAACTTGTATTTTTGCAATAAACCCCCCCCAACAATGTAGCCTATTATTTTGCAAGCAGTAATCATTTCTCTGAATTAAGAGAGCAGTGGGAATGGGGTGGGTGAAGGGGTTGCATCATCATCATCATCATCATCATCATCATCAATGTTCGGATGTCAAGAGGGGACCCTGCGTGACTGCTGCAACACTTTGATGTGGAGGAATTGTAGCTCAGTGTCCCACTGGTCATTACAATTCTCTTGTCTCACAGATACACAGCAAAAATAGATAGCAATGCATCTATCCATATCACAAGTGAGTATTAAGCGAAAAAAACAATGTTTTAAAATGTTTCCACCCTCAGGTGCAGGTGTGTAAATTTACAGAAATGATAATAGATATACGATTGGAAAGATTTCCTCCTTTCCCCCTCTTCCCACAATAGACTATCATACATCAACGTAAGCTGAACGCTGCAGCGATATCATTGCCAATGAACACATGGATAAAATGTTGAACGCTGCAGTGATAGAGTTACCAATGAACACAATGGATAAAATGTTGAACGATGCAGTGATAGAGTTACCAATGAACACAATGGTTAAAATGTTGAACGCTGCAATGATAGAGTTACCAATGAACACTATGGATAAAATCTTGAACGCTGCAGTGATAGAGTTACCAATGAACACTATGGATAAAATGTTGAACGCTGCAGTGATAGAGTTACCAATGAACACTATGGATAAAATGTTGAACGCTGCAGTGATAGAGTTACCAATGAACACAATGGATAAAATGTTGAACGCTGCAGTGATAGAGTTACCAATGAACACAATGGATAAAATGTTGAACGCTGCAATGATAGAGTTACCAATGAACACTATGGATAAAATGTTGAATGCTGCAGTGATAGAGTTACCAATGAACACTATGGATAAAATGTTGAACGCTGCAACGATATAATTGCCAATGAACACATGGATAAAATGTTGAACGCTGCAGTGATAGAGTTACCAATGAACACAATGGATAAAATGTTGAACGCTGCAATGATAGAGTTACCAATGAACACTATGGATAAAATCTTGAACGCTGCAACGATATAATTGCCAATGAACACATGGATAAAATGTTGGACGCTGCAATAATAGAATTTCCAATGAACACAATGGATAGAATGTTGAACGCTGCAATGATAGAGTTACCAATGAACACTATGGATAAAATGTTGAACGCTGCAATGATAGAGTTACCAATGAACACTATGGATAAAACGTTGAAAGCTGCAATGATAGATTTACCAATGAACACTATGGATAAGATATTGAACGCTGCAGTGATGTAATTACCAATGAACACTATGGATAAAATGTTGAACGCTGCAATGATAGAGTTACCAATGAACACTATGGATAAAATGTTGAACGCTGCAACGATATAATTGCCAATGAACACATGGATAAAATGTTGAACGCTGCAATAATAGAATTTCCAATGAACACAATGGATAAAATGTTGAACGCTGCAGTGATAGAGTTACCAATGAACACTATGGATAAAATGTTGAACGCTGCAATGATAGAATTACCAATGAACACTATGGATAAAATGTTGAACGCTGCAATGACAGAGTTACCAATGAACACTATGGATAAAATGTTGAACGCTGAAGTGATAGAGTTACCAATGAACACAATGGATAAAATGTTGAACGCTGCAATGATAGAGTTACCAATGAACACTATGGATAAAATGTTGAACGCTGAATTGATAGAGTTACCAATGAACACTATGGATAAAATGTTGAACGCTGCAATGATAGAATTACCAATGAACATTATGGATAAAATGTTGAACGCTGCTATGATCAAATTACCAATGAACACAATGGATAAAATGTTGAACGCTGCAATGATAGAGTTACCAATGAACAATATGGATAAGATATTGAACGTTGCAGTGGTGTAATTACCAATGAACACTATGGATAAAATGTTGAACGCTGCAATGATAGAATTACCAATCAACACTGTGGCTAAAACGTTGAAAGCTGCAATGATAGATTTACCAATGAACACTATGGATAAGATATTGAACGCTGCAGTGATGTAATTACCAATGAACACTATGGATAAAATGTTGAACGCTGCAATGATAGAGTTACCAATGAACACTATGGATAAAATGTTGAACGCTGCAGTGATAGAGTTACCAATGAACACAATGGATAAAATGTTGAACACTATGGATAAAATGTTGAAGGCTGCAATGATAGAGTTACCAATGAACATTATGGATAAAATCTTGAACGCTGCAACGATATCATTGCCAATGAACACATGGATAAAATGTTGAACGCTGCAATTATAGAATTACCAATGTGCTCAATGGATAAAATGTTGAACGATGCAATGATAGAATTATCAATGAACACAATGGTTAAAATGTTGAACGCTGCAATGATAGAGTTACCAATGAACACAATGGATAAAATGTTGAAGGCTGCAATGATAGAGTTACCAATGAACACTATGGATAAAATGTTGAACGCTGCAATGATAGAGTTACCAATGAACACTATGGATAAAATGTTGAACGCTGCAGGAAGGATGCAGAGGAACAGTTGGCTGATCTGAGTCAGCTGGTATCTGCCTCGCCATCCCAAAGCTTTGAGCACCGCGTCCATCGCTTGGGTAGCGTCCTCCTCTTTGGCCATCTGGACAATGATAATGGTGAAGGTGAACAAGGAGGAGGAGGAGGATGTAATGACATTGATGACAATGCATAAAAGAAAGAAAGAAGAAGAAGGATACTGATGAGAATAATGAAAAAAGAAAGAAATAAATAGTGAAAGAAGAAGAAGAAAAGGATGATGATTTATGACGATATCATGAAACGGATGATAATAATGAATAAAAGAAAGAATGAATGAAAAAAGAAAGGAGGAAAGAAAGAAGAAGCTCATTTGTCACGTGTGTAGAAATGTTGAAAAAAAGTGAAATTCGGATTTTTTGTTTTGTTTTTGTTTTTTTCTAAATCTAATTGGTTTGTTTGTCTGTCTGTCTATCTATCTATCTATCATTTAACGTCGATCTGTTCAAATCAAAAAGCCTACACTTTAAGTCAAGTGGAATCAGCTTTATTATCTCTTGTGATAAATTCACATGTGGTCGTATATTCTGCGCACTTTATAACCATGAAGAATACGCCAAAAGAGACGTGTACATGTTTACAGTATTGAAAAAGATCCTGTAAATTTATATTGACACATCCAAAAATATTCGACAGTCTGAGAAAAATTAACAACGTCGACAATTCATTATCATTATTATTTAGAAAACACACACACACACACACACACACGCGCGCGCGCGCGCACACACACACACACACACATATATATATATATTTGATAGTCAGACTGAGATGACAAACTCTGTTTCGTAAACAGCTCACTTTACTCTTGCAAGATAGGTTATGGTACTCACGTTTGTTCTTGAAATGAGGTCCAGCAAAGGGAACAACTGAACATCACCTCCTCCCTTAATGAGAACCAGACTGATTGTGCTCGTGTGTGTTGGGAGAGGGGGCGAGTGGGAGTTGGGGGGTGAGGGGGGGGCAGGCGAGGGAAGGGGAGGGGAGGGGGGGGGGGGGGGGCTACGACGCACGTGACACTGCACAAAATGACACCATCATCCCTAACTACTATGCCTTTCTGCATCCATTGAGTAGAAAGTTCCGTGACCTAGTTGTGAATTTATCGCAGCGGGCGAATTATGAGTCCCCACGCTGGCTCACGTTTTAACGACACGCGCTGTTTAAAGGACTAGGTGAAGAACCAGGCTCAGTGGGACAAGAAACCTATTAAGCTGTGTCAGGCTGTAACCGGCATGGGCCAGAACCTATTTAACCGAAATGTTATCAGGTCAACAAAGTCCATTCCCCATCAGTGAAGCTTAGACAACCCCTCCCCCACCGACCTCCGCCTTCCCCTTAGATAAATTAGAATCGACACGAGGAAAGCCTGCCGAAGTCGAACAACTAAACGACTTGACCACAGCTTCCCCCAAAGGGAACGGGCCACGATTCACTTCATTCAACAGTCATTCTTATTTCCCCTGGTCTGTCACGTTTAAAAAAAAAAAAAAAAAAAAATCATTTATTTTATTTTGTTTGTTTTATTTTGTACTTTTATAGTTGACTTCATCAAGTTTTTGCGCCTTATACATATTATTATTAGTAGTAGTAGTTCTTTTTTATGTACTTATCTATTATTTATTTCTTTTTATTTCATTTTTTTCTCTCAAGGCCTGACTAAGCGCGTTGGGTTACGCTGCTGGTCAGGCATCTGCTTGGCAGATGTGTTGTAGCGTATATGGATTTGTCCGAACGCAGTGACGCCTCCTTGAGCTACTGAAACTGAAACTGTCACGTGACCAAGGCAGACTCTTCCTGGGCCATTCCCGACACACGAGTGTGTTCGTGGCGCTGGTTGGGGAGAAAGACAGACCCCATTCTGCTGTACAGAGGAGTGAATAGGTGCAGTGTTGGCCTGGTGGTAACTCGTCCGTCTAGGAAGCGAGAGAAGCTGGGTGCACTGGTTCGAATCCTAGAGTCGCCAGTATTTTCTTCCCCTCCACTACACCTTGAGTGGTGGTCTGGACGTTAGTCATTCGGATGAGATGATAACTGAGGTCCCGTGTGTAGCATGCACTTAGCGCACGTAAAAGACCCCACGGCAAGAAAAGGGTTTTCCATAGCAAACTTCTGTAGAAACATTCACTTCAAATAGGAAAACAAATAAAATTGCAGACAGGAAAAAAAATACAAAAAAGTGGCTCTCTCAGTGTAGCGACGAGCGCATCCCTGGGGAAAGCAGCCCGAATTTCACACAGAGAAATCTGTTGTGACAAAAAGAGTAATACAGCACAATCTTTCAAGCAAAGCCTCCAAATTCAAAGATAGGACTTGGGGTTCTTAAGTTTAAGATGCCTACGGTGTTGTTCAGATGTAGAAATGAGTAGGATTGTTGTTTGATTTGGAATCGTAAAAATTATAACAAATTCGTTGGTCCAGGAAATCAGTAGCTTCATTGAACGTCCTCGATGCTGTGTCTTTGCCAGTATTCGTATTCGTATTTCTTTTTATCACAACAGAATTCTCTGTGTGAAATTCGGGCTGCTTACTACAGCGCCACCCTTTTTTTTCTTTTTTTTTCCTGCGTGCAGTTTTATGTTTTTTCCTATCGAAATGAATTTTTCTACAGAATTTTGTCAGGAACAACCCTTTAGTTGCCGTTCGGCTAAGTGCATGCTGCACACGGCACCTCGGTTTATCGTCTCATCCGAATGACTAGCGCCCAGACCGCCACTCAAGGTCTAGTGGAGGGGGAGAAAATATCGGCGACTGAGCCGGTATGACTGTGACTGTCTTCGCTAGCGTGTGAGCTTTTCACTTTCCCTTGCTCTACCCAACCGATTCTTATTTACGATGACTTTGCTTGTCTTCTGCTCGCCCCTTGTTCTGTCTTTAGTGTCACCAGTATCAGTATCAGTATCAGTAGCTCCGTCAAGGAGGCGTCACTGCGTTCGGTCAAATCCATATACGCTACACCACATCTGCCAAGCAGATGCCTGACCAGCAGCGTAACCCAACACCCTAGTCAGGCCTTGAGAAAAAAAAAAAGAATAATAATAATAACAGTAAATGAAAATAAATTAAAAAGACAATAATGATGATAAATAAGCAAATAAATGTAAAACATGCAGACACACATACACACATGCATAACAGATATGCAACAAACATGCAGTTTCAAAGATATGAAAGCACAAACAAATACACGTGAACGTACACGAGCCCCAACACACACACACACACACACACACACACACACACACACACACACACACACACACACACACACACACACACACACACACACACACACACACACACACACACACACACACACACACACACACACACACACACACACACACACACACACACACACACACACACACACACACACACACACACACACACACACACACACACCCTGCACTCCCCCGTCCTCCACACACTCATTTCTAGGCTACGTATCGCAGCTTCCACGGCACACACGCACACACACACACATACACACACACAGACACACACACAGACACACACACACACACACACATGCACACACACAGACACACACACAGACACACACAGACACACACACACACACACACACACACACACACACACACACACACACACACACACACACACATGCACACTCTCCTTGTCTCAGTCTGACCTTCATTCATACTCATTTCATCTTTCTCATTTTCTTTAAGTCAGGCATTAGTAGCTGGTTATGACATCAGCAGTGTATTATATTCCGATTCAGAAGGCGCCATAGCAAAATATATCTCATCAAATTGACATACCCATACTTAACACAGCTACAAGTCAATGATTTTCCGAAATTCATAAGTCCCCATTATCATCTGTTATTACATGACAGAGTATGAATCACGGATATTTCAACCCTTCCGGGAGAGAATACACGAATATTCACCCCGTGATACATTCGTTTCAGCGACCTTCTCTCTCTCTCTCTCTCTCTCTCTCTCTCTCTCTCTCTCTCTCTCTCTCTCTCTCTCTCTCTCTCTCTCTGTGTGTGTGTGTGTGTGTGTGTGTGTGTGTGTGTGTGTTTTATCTTAAGTTTAACGTCTCTTCACTATAAGTGTTTTTAGACGGAAAGGAGTAAAGAAGTGGATAAAGGAAAGGGAATGCATGTGAATATTAGTGTAAAAAAAGTATTCATGTTATACAGAGAAGTATATTATAAGAAAAGGTCTAAAGAGATTGTGGTGTGTATTGAATGAGGTGTCATGGGAAGGAGAATATGTATATGCATATCAACAAGTATTAACCTACAACAATGTAAATATAAATAACAACATTAATTATAACACATCAAAGGAGGATACCAACTGGACTGGAGTTTAAAATTTCCGAAAACATTCTAAGCAATGAATAATCATTCAAAATCTTTTCAGTGCCTAATGAAATATTGGAAGAAAAGTCATCAACTACATCTTTAGGAATTAACTGTCTTATGCTCGGACAATGAATGAGTAGATGACTTACAGTTATTTGCTTACCGCATATACATTTCATATTTTAAGAAAATTTTGTACGAAAGGCATTTAAACGAATTCTATACATTAGACTTGTAATTTGTCTTGAATGTGCTGCTGGTGTCAAATTTATAAAATGTTTGGGATTAGCTGCATTCTTTGTGTTTACACAACATTGGTAATATTGATTATTTGAATCTATAAGTAATTTCTTAAATTGATTTCTAGATACATTTTCTATACAACTAATGTATTCATGTACATCTAACTGGATGTCAAGTTGGATTGCACCTTCGAAATTACGTGCTGCTCTTCTAGCTGCTTGGTCTACCCACTCATTTGAAGATATTCCACAGTGCGAAGGTACCCAACGGAAAGTTATTTTAATGCCCTGTTTTGTCAGTTGGTGAATAATATGTTTTATTTCCATTGTAATCTAAATTCGCTTCTTTGAATTTGGAGATTCTATAGCTTGTAATACTGACTTCGAGTCTACACATAATAAAATTTCACTGACATTTTTCGGAATGTCTGAAATATAATGTATGGCTATAAGTTCAGCTGTGAAAATTGAATATTGTCTACAAATATAGTATAATTTTTCTCTTCTAGATGAAGGAATTACAAAAGCCGCTCCTGAATTACTATCTTCTAGAACAGATCCGTCTGTGTATATTTTTAGATAATTAGAATATTGATTTTCTATATGGGAGAACACTTCAGGTTTTAACAAAAATGGTGACTGATTCTTGGATAAATCTGTATAATCCATGTCAAAGGTAGCTTTACACTGCTCCCATTCAGGGACTGGTGAAAAAGTATGTATTTTTGCAATTTGCTTGTCTTTTGATTCCGTAGCATTGATGATATCTGATGCAAATGTATTAATGGATGTCATAGACTGTATCGTCTTAGCTCTTTTGGCAAAATCTTTTTGTGAACTTAAATTAGCTTCTACTTTTGAAAAGGTTTCATATGCGAAAGATTTGATAACAAATTTCGCGGCTGAAGCTTGCCTTTGTTCATCAAGGGATAAAACACCTGCTTCTCTGTA
>NC_134880.1:23232245-23239745 GCF_041734735.1 Babylonia areolata
ATATCACAGAGCAAGAGACACAGAGGGAGAGAGAGAGAGAAAGAGAGAGAGAGAGAGGGGGGGAGAGAGAGAAAGAAAGAGAGAGAGAGAGGGGGAGAGAGAGAGAAAGAGAGAGAGAGAGAGAGAGAGAGGAGGGGGGTGGGGGAGACAGAGAGAAGAGACAGACAGAGAGGCATAGATAAACGGAACGATGTTTGTTTCAAGAGGGTAGTGGAATAGGCATTACTATTTTTTATTTTACTTTTTTTTTTTACATCCAGCCTCCAGAGACACAGAGAGAGAGTGTGTGGTGGGAAGGGGGGTGGGGTGAGGGACAGACAAAGACACAGAGAGAGTGTGGTGGGAAGGTGGGTGGGGTGGGGGGGGGCAGACAAAGACAGAGAGAGACAGGAAGAAAGAAACAGACAGAGAGGTGGATCTTTGAGTGATGAAAGGGCCATGTTTCTATTGTCCGTCCACTCTCTATGGTCATTTTTCTTGTCTTTGCGAGTACTTAAGAGCATGCTGTGCATGTTTGTCGAAGATCTTCCTCCTAGTGTTTCTCAAGTACTTCCTCTTTCAATTCGCTGAGAGCCCCGAACTTGCTCTTCGGTTCACATGGGTACTCTTCGCTTTTCAAGCTGCATACGCCATTTTTATGTGTGTGACGTTTTTCCTGTCTGGTCTTTGAAAGCTTTCAGTTAAGCCCCCCTTCCCCACTCCTTCCTTCCTTCCTTCCTTCCTTCCACCAATCGCAGCACCATCTGTAACAGAAAGCATAATCCATTCCTGTTTCTGCACTTATCAACAAGTAAATGAATTGCTCCATTTATCAATAAGTAAATAGATCAACAGATAAAAAACAAAAAACAAACAAAACAGAAACGACTCCAGATTCCTGCTTCCCCCTGCCCTGCGCACCCCCTTACCCGCCTCCAACCCCCCTCCCCGACCCGCCCCCGCCCCCGACCATCCTCTGCACCCCTACCATTCCCTCTCTTAAACAACAAGACGGCCCCCAAATTCATTCACAAAGACGGTCGGTCACACACACACACACACACACACACACACACACACACACACACACACACACACACACACACACACACACACACACACACAGAGCCGGGCAGGCAGGCTAAGGGGCAGCAAGCTAGCAAAAGACGCCCTCACACCGCTGCCAGACAATCAAGCAGAGAGGGTGTTAATCGGAAACCCCGCTCCCTCCTTCCACTCCCTCCACTCCACTCCCTTCCCTGCCACAATTAGCATGGGCCGGCACAGCCGCCAGGGTCGCGGAGACGCAGCCAGAAACAAGCCTCTACCCGCGGGGTGACGAATGGTAGCCGCTTGGCAGCGGCAAGGTCCCCAGGGGCGACGGAGGGGGGAATCAAGTTAGCCGGCAAATTGAAAATCAGATCAGTCTCGGGGCGACGATAAAGCTAAGGCCGGGATCCTCATGCCAAACCCTCATGGCCAGCCGACGTCAGCCCCAGCCAACTTCTTCGCTGTCAGGTCGCTCTCCTGATTCTCTCACTCTGATTCTGATTCTCTTCGGCTCTTGTCTAGCTTGGTGGTGGTGGTGGTGGGAGGCTCAGCTTTCTGCTGGTTCCCCCCGTTTTCTTTTTAGCTCCAGACAGCGACTCTAGCTGAAGACGAAGAAGACAGTCCGAAGTCAAAGCCTTTTGGAGAAAATTTGGGGGGTTGCGTTCTGGTCAGATTTTTTTTTTTTTTTTTTTTTTTTGGTCTCGGGTTTCTGTGATAGTGGCATGGGCATTTCGTTGTTGTTGTTGTTTTGTATTGGTCATGTTCTTATTTTGGGTATGTTCTTACTCAGCATCATTAACACACGGATACACAGACACAGACACAGACACAAAGACACAGACACAGACACACACACACACACACACACATATATATATATATAATCATTATATAGTCATCTTTTTTATCTGCATAAATGAGAAATAGTGACATTAAAAAAGAACCAACTTTAAATAAGGTGAGTCTTAACACCACAAAACGAAGCACAGAAGAGCGTTGCCAACAAAACTGATATCGAGATGATGGTTTCTGCCCAACTAGAACAGTGTGATCATGCGAAAAGGTAAATTATATGGATCTGATTGATCAAGGTGAGGATGGCCATATCTTCAGAACATTTGGGTCAACTGCTGACTTCCAAAGGGAATAAAGCGTATTTTCATTTGAAACATCATTTTGCTTTTCTTTCTGTCTCTCTGTCTTTGTATAGCGTTACATGACTATTTCATGAGATCTCTTCAGTGTTGTTCAAGCATATGTTTCATATCATAATGTTGTGCATTTTCTGTCAATGGGTATATATTAGTGCGCTCCTCCGCGTCCTTTCTCGTGAAGTTTTATAGTGTGCCGATTGCTAGATCGCTGGATATTCGTATTAAACAATATTTGTATACTAAAGTATTGATACCGATACGCAAGTGTACCATACAAATACAATAAATCCGTTCCGTGAGAAGTTCTGTGGTTTAAGCACCAACAAGACGAACATGTCATTGCTGTCACCACTCTGTAAAACCAAACGAAGCTTCCGTTCTAAACGATGCCCCGCATCAAACTACCCTCCCCTCACTCGGCATCTAAACCTCCCCTTCCCCCACCGTCCCCACCCCTCTTTCCCCCACCCACCCCGCCTCCCTCCCTCTCCCCCAGCACCCCCTTTCCTTCTTCAGGACCTCCCTGAATGTCTTCAGTCCTGGTTTGGCGTGAGGACGTCTCAATCTCGGTGTTGGAGACAAACCTACAAAAGTCACTTATCACCCGGGCCTGATTCGATCAGGAAAACCTAATTTGCTGCAGCAAGTTTCGCCTTAATTGCTTTTGTCGCTAATCCGAGCGGGCGGGCAGCCACTGCGAAGCTCACGGCGGCTGAGATTACAGAAGTGGCGAAGGGAAGGAGAGGCAAATAGAGATTTGAGGGTCCAAATCGAGTTAGGGCCAAATAAAAGGATTCCTACCGGAACGACTGGGCCAGGCTGCGACTGAAAGGAGCGGGCGCTAAAAGTAAATGATGTCTGAACGCGGCCGGGGAGAATTAGCGATCTCCTCCACACCCCTCCATCCAATCAATCTGCCATTTGCGCGTTATCTGTTCTGATTCTCGCCCCCTAACTAGATCGGCAAGCAAAAATCTGACAGAGGCGCGGAGTGGTGGTGGGGGGGGGGGTGTAGGGAGGGGGTTGTTGGCAGGAAAAGGGGGGCGGGGTGTGTGTGTGTGTGGGGGGGGGGGGGGGGGGCTGAGGAAGAATGACAAGAGCAATAGGATTGGGGTTGGGGGGACAGGAAAAAGCCTCCAGCATTTCAGTTCAGTCCGCTCGTCTGGAAACGGTCCTGGACCCGTTTAGTGGCATGGAAGAGGCTCGGATACGTTGTCAGCCAGCAAGGACAAGTAAAGAGCAAGAGAAAAACGCCTTGTCGCGCGCGTTCCGTGGGTTTTTGTGGCGCCCTTGATTTCATTTAGCTCCATGGTCATCTCTGTCAGCAGTGGACGCTCAGCATTGGCATGGACCCCTTGCCGTCGGCTGGGCAATGGACACCAAGAACCATAAGTGCTGATACAGCAGTCACATCGAATCTTCACGTTTAATATAATTATGTATGTGCATACGTCGTCGCAATCGCTCGAACCAACTGATACTATGAACGAACGAATATTTTTTTTATTCAATAAAGGCCGTGGCCCCTCATGAAGGGGATCAGTGAACACAAATTGTCACATTCCAGAACAATGTGGAACAAAAAACATTTAACTACAATTCTAAGAATGCACATGCACACACATAAAGCACAATTAATCACATATCAAACTGCGGATTTTGAATGCCTTATACAAGTATATAGCGAACTGTTTTACAATGGTTTCATTTGTTGATGACATTAGCAAGGAAAGTCGAAACAGATATGGATGTCTATGATATTTTTGTGGAATTAACTGTTGCCTAACGTCATTTAAGGCAGGGCAACGTAACACGAAATGAAGTTCATTTACTTCAGCACATCTGCACAAGGGACAAATAATATCGTGATCATTCAATTTACTATAACGATAACGATAAAGAGATAGATCGGAAATCCCAAATCTAAACATTACTGGTACATGAAGAACCTAGAGGAAAAGTCTTCAACGCAAACACTTCCTGTAATATCCATGCTATATATGATGATATATGTTTGTTTGTTTTTACGGATGAGACGATAAACAAATCCTTTGTGTAGTATGCTCTATAACGAAGAACCCACGGCAACGAAAGGGTTGTCTCTGGCATAAATCTGTAACATAAATCCACTTTGATAGTCAATTACACCTGCAGACAGACAAAATAGGTGGCGCTGCAATGTGGTGGTGCACTCTCGCTGGGGAGAGCAACGCAAATCTCGCACAGAGGAATCTGTCTGGACAAAAAGTAACACATTAATAATAATAATAATAATAATAAAAGAAGTAAACACATTACAATACAAAAGGTTCAGTTCAAATAGTGAACGCCTTCATTCTACTTCTCTTCCGTTTTCAGCGTTATCTTTTTCCTTTCTTCCTGTTTCATTTTTGTTCTCTTTTTAGTACACTTACCACATCTAGAATTTCTTCTTCTTCTTATGTATTTTATTAACATAGTATAGTTCTTATTTATACAAATTACAAACTTCTCTGTGTGTTATTAGTTATTTCTTCCCGTCTTGTTACGACATTAACATTACGAAAAATTGCAGATCGGTAACAGAAAAATTAAATGGACATAATGAAAAAAGTGAACAACATCAGCAAGGAGAAGTTGTGGCAAAGGGCAGGACAGAAGCCGGTCGTCACCAAACAGATCCTGAGAGGAAAGTAGGACTGGATAGGACACAAACTCAGGAAGCCAACATTCATCGTCCCATCGCGTACGCGCGCGCGCGCGCGCGCGCGTGTGTGTGTGAAGAAACACATTCAAGCTTTCAACTAACACGGTGATCTGTTTGCTTTTGAAATGTATGAAAGCAAGAACGCGTCAAAAGTGAAACGAAGCAGGCCCGCTCCATGTTGCCAATGTATATCACACGCACTGACACTTAATTTTCTTCAGAAACCAAAAATCATTCACAAGTGCATGATCTAAATGACAAATTTGGGAATTTGGGAATTTCTTCCCCCATTCCCCCCCCCCCCCATCCCCCCCATCCCCGCCCCCTCCCACACACACACACACGTTGCTGAAAAGAGTTTTCAGGTCAATGCCTGGAACCCGGAAGGGAAAAGAAAGAGGGGGCCATCCTGAAACGGCGGGACACGAGGCACTGACTCAGAGCTGAAGAGACAGGAGATCAACTGGACAGAAGCAGAAAAGATTTACGGAGAAGGATCGTTCATGACCATTGCTCCCTTTGAGGAGAAGGACCAACATACTAAACAGTTTTTAAAAAAATTAAAAAGTGGAAAGTTTCCTCAATATCTTGTTGATTTTTATGCTCGTGTGTTCTGCCATCACACTCCTTTCAAAGACAAACAAATATCAATTAAGATGATCACCAAACATCAAAAGCAGATCAATGAAGTTGATCCTACACCAAACATTAATGTAGATCGATAAATATCATAGTGCTGGAAATTTGATTAAACTGATCAATGAAGACAACAGCAGACACTAAACGTTTGCCTTTTCATGTTCGGCGCAACTCTCCCGCTGTTCATCCCCAATCCCAGACACACAGCCACATCTAGACTGACTCCGCCGAAGCCCCAGCACTAGCAGTGGCAGTACTGGAGCTATCAGTGTCGGGTCATTCAGAGGAGGAGAGCCTGCACTACTGCAGTCACTTCGGTGGTGGTCAGTGGTACCTGGTATTCTTCTTCTTCTCTTCGTTCGTGGGCTGCAACTCCCACGTTCATTCGTATGTACACGAGTGGGCTTTTACGTGTATGACCGTAATTGTCCTGCCATGTAGACAGCCATACAACGTTTTCGGGGATGTGCATGCTGGGTATGTTCTTGTTTCCATATCCCACCGAACGCTGACATGGATTACAGGATCTTTAACGTGTATATTTGATCATCTGCTTGCGTATACACATCGAAGGGTGTTCAGGCACAAGCAGATCTTCACATATGTTGACATGGGAGATCTACCCTTTACCCACCAGGCGCCGTTATCGAGATTCGAACCCGGGACCCTCAGATTGAAAGTCCAACGCTTTAACCACTCGGCTATTGCGCCTGTCATATACCTGGTGTAACTAAGCATGTACATGACACCATTTCCTAAAAGCTAAACTGACGACATTGTATTGTATTGTATTGTATTGTTTGCGTTGCATTGCATTGTTTTGTAATATATCACTCATTTGTCACAGAAGATTTCTCAGCGTGGAATTCAGGCTACTCTCAGCAGGGAGAGCTCGTCGCTACGATGCAGCGTCACCTCTTTTTTTCTTTTTCTTTTTTTCCTGACTGCAGGTACACATGTTTTTGCTATGAAAGTGGGTTAATTTTTTCTATGGTATTTTTTCTTGCCGTGGATTCTTTCCTGTGTGCTGAGTGCATCATACACACGAGTCCTCGGTTTGTAGTCTTATCCAAATGACTGGCGTCCAGACCACCACTGAAGGTCTAGTTCAGGGAGAGAGAATACTGGCGCGTTTGGGATTCGATCCCGCACGCTCATATTCTCTCAGTTCCAAGGCGGACGTGTTACCACCAGGCCACTACTCCACAAATGGAGAGCTACACACTTTTTACAAAATATTCCTCTGCTTTGTGATGATGAAGATGAGAGTATTTGTATTTGCATTTCTTTTTATCACAACAGATTTCTCTGTGTGAAATTCGGGCTGCTCTCCCCAGGGAGAGCGCGTTGCTATACTACAGCACCACCCATTTTATATATATTTTTTCCTGCATGCAGTTTTATTTGTTTTTCCTATCGAAGTGGATTTTTCTAAGGAACAACCCTTTTGTTGCCTTGGGTTCTTTTACGTGCACTAAGTGCATGCTGCACACGGGACCCCAGTTTATCGTCTCATCCGAATGACTAACGACGTTACTGGAAATCCTTTCACGTGTTGAAACTACTGAGGATACAAAAAAAGTACTCACGTTAACCGGCCCCGAAAAATAAAAATCCCCACTGTGTTTCTTAGTACATTTTAAGCAACACTGAAGCACGTACATTAAGTTTAAAGGATCACACTCGACTGCAAGGTCTAAGTTCAGTGTCTGGACTCAAGATTCATTCAGCCATGTAAGAGCCAGCCACGTGAAAAACAAAACAAAACAATCGCACGATACAGTAAACTTCCTCTAATAGGGTTCGAACCATTGACCTCCCAGTTCACAGCATGAGACGCTGACCACTACGGTACGGTTGCTGACCACCATCAAACATGAAACAATTTTGGTAAAATACCAAACGGAACTTTTTTTTCAGAAAACAAGTGGGAAAATGTCAGCCCGAAGGCGATATAAAAATGTTCAGTATAATATCAACAGTGATTATTAC
>NC_134880.1:23242245-23252245 GCF_041734735.1 Babylonia areolata
ATTGTGTCATCACATCCTACCACAGCTGTATTGTGTCATCACATCTTACCAGAGCTGTATTGTGTCATCACATCCTACCACAGCTGTATTGTGTCATCACATCTTACTAGAGATGTATTGTGTCATCACATCTTACCACAGCTGTATTGTGTCTCCACATCCTACCACAGCTGTATTGTGTCATCACATCTTAACACAGCTGTATTGTGTCATCACATCTTACCACAGCTGTATTGTGTCATCACATCTTACCACATCTGTATTGTGTCATCACATCCTACCACAGCTGTATTGTGTCATCACATCTTACCACAGCTGTATTGTGTCATCACATCTTACCACAGCTGTATTGTGTCATCACATCTTACCACAGCTGTATTGTGTCATCACATCCTACCACAGCTGTATTGTGTCATCACATCTTACCACAGCTGTATTGTGTCATCACATCTTACCACAGCTGTATTGTGTCATCACATCTTACCACATCTGTATTGTGTCATCACATCTTACCACAGCTGTATTGTGTCATCACATCTTACCACAGGTGTACTGTGTCACCACATATTATCAGAGCTGTATTGTGTCATCACATCTTACCACAGCTGTATTGTGTCATCACATCTTACCAGAGCTGTATTCTGTCATCACATCTTACCAGAGCTGTATTGTGTCATCACATCCTACAAGAGCTGTATCGTGTCACCACCTCCTACCGGAGCTGTATTGTGTGATAGTTTACTAGAGCTGTATTGTGTCATCACCTTCTATCAGAGCTGGTTTGCGTTATCACAGAGCTGTATCGTGTCACCACCTCCTACAAGAGGTGTATTGTGTCATATTTACTAGAGCTGTATTGTGTCATCACCTTCTAGCTGTATTATGTCACCACCTCCAACCAGAGTTGTATTGTGTCATCATAGAGCTGTACTGTGTCATCACATCCCACAAGAGCTGTCTTGTGTCATCACATTCTACTAGAGCAGCATTACGTCATCTGAGCCGTAAAAAACAAACAAAAGAGTCCTGTCTCGCTTGTAACTTGTCAACTGCTGTCGCGGCAAGGTTTTTTCCTTTTCAAAACACATATTACTGTGTTTTCAATAAATATCACCCTCATCCATACACACAAAGCCGTGACGAGCTGTTATTTCACCTCATCAACCGTACGCCAAGAAACGCTTTTTCACCCACAACAGCTGATGCTGCTTTTGCAGGTGGCACTGCTTGTGAAAAAACAACAAAAAAAAAACAAAAAAACCACACACACACACACACACACACACACACACACACACACACACACACACACACACACACACACACACACACACAAGCGTAAGGTCGTCAACGATACGCTAAAGTGGAAGAGGACGACTAGAACAACAACGGCAATGATGATGATGACGACGACGATGTTGGCGGTGACAGATTTGGTGTGAAGGAAGTGGTGTCGCAAGAATCGCTCAACCGCAGTTAATCTCTTAAAGAACCAATAGTAGCAGCTGTTGCACTCGCTGCAAGGTTGATACTGAAGATGTATGGGGGATGGAATAAAAGCAAATAACTGACTAAATTTTAAAAAAAAAAAAGAAAAAAAAGGTTATTAAAAACAAACAAACAAAAAAACTCGCCGATCCACATCCCCACTCCAACTAGGTACCCTCTCCCTCCCTAGAAATGTAAAATAAAATAAACAGGTAAATAAACAGATAAATAAATTTATATAAAAAAAAACAAGTAAATAAATAAATGAATGAATAAACAATTAAATAAATAGATAAATAACGAAAGAAAAAAAAAAGATGTAGAGTTTCCGGTCATCACAAACCGCATTTTCTTCTGATTTTGTGGCTTGTTCGTTCTCATTCTGATTCTTTTTCTTTTCTTTTTTTCTTTTTTTTTTCTCTCCTTTTTTTTAAGCACACAGTTCTGCACTTTCGATCACAGCCAAGCTGTTTCTGTTATAGTCGATGGCTTCCGGGTTTGCTGCACGCATGTGTTACACACCTCGGTCAGTGAAACGCTCGCGAAACGCAATACGCTTACAGTGTAGCCGCCATCAAAGTGATCAATGGTGCAGGGCGCGTGACTTGTCAGGTGCGTGTTAATCCAGCGACAGTCGTAAACGTTCTGCTTTATGTGGATGAGTGGGGGAAGGGGGGTGGGGGTCGGAGGGAGTGGGGCGCGGGTGGAGGAGGGGGGTGGAACTGGTGTTGAAATCGCATCTCTCTCTGTCTCTCTGTTTCTGCCTGTCTGTGTCTCTCTGGAGAAATGGTAACCTCTTAATTAATAAACTGTGCTTCCATGCAGCGTTTCTGTCATTATGTGCTTCGATATGTGGTTGATATGATGTATGTTTGTTTGGTATGATGCATGTTGTTCATGTACCTCTTCATGAGGGGCCTATGCCTATAAATGAATAAATCATCTGAATCGGAATCTCTCTCTGTGTGCTGTATCTCTCTCTGCTGTCTCCATCTCGCATCTCTCTCTCCTCCCCCTCTTTCTCTCTCATCTCTCTCTCTCTACACCCCATCTCTTTCTCTCTTTCCTTACCACCACCCTCATCTCTCTTTCTCTTTCCCGATCCCTCCACCCTCTCTCTCTTTCGTTTTCTTTCCCTCCACTGCTCCCCCTCTCACTCACTCTCTCTCTATCTCCCTCCACCCCATCTCTCTCTCTCTCTCTGTATTTCTTTCCTACTGTTTTATTTTTCTGTGTTTCCTTCTTTCCCCCGCTTCTTCTTCAAAAGACAAGTAGAGCATACATGAGCAGCACGCTAAAACAGCGGGGGTGTCGCTTTTTGTGCTATGCATGCTCTGTTAACTATGTCAACTGCTTGCTAGTTCGGCAGCCCCTCTGTGAACGATTTTTAAGAGGTTTCCCCATGTGTTTGCGATACCTTTTGAATTGGAAGGTGTAATATGATGTTGTTAAACGGTCGGTTGGTTGGTTGATTTATAGTTTGGTTATAGTCACACATAAGGGTGAATTAAAGCGTTAAATTAATGAAAACAGAATACTTCACACTTGATATTGTAAATGTGGACAGGTGGAGAAAAGCTTTTAAAGGAAAGAAGAAATAACAGAAAAAAGAAAGAAAGGAAAGAAAGAAATAGAAAGAACCCGTGAAAAGGGGTGGAGGGGTCTTAGACAGAGAGAGGTGTTTACGCTAAATT
Organism: Babylonia areolata; assembly: GCF_041734735.1. Taxonomy (NCBI): domain Eukaryota; kingdom Metazoa; phylum Mollusca; class Gastropoda; order Neogastropoda; family Buccinidae; genus Babylonia; species Babylonia areolata. The sequence goes on from NC_134880.1 coordinate 23,245,428, forward strand.
GCCGATCATATAACCCAGGGCGTGGTCAATTTCAAAAGGTAAAGTTGTGAATCGTAAAATATTTTTTGAGAGAATTGGCGACATATTTCAGCAACGTCGGGTGTTATGATTGTAATAAAAATGACCTAATCAACGCCGCATGGTAAAATGTGTTCGGTTGGTAAGTTTCAGTTCATATCTATTGACAATTATTGTTTAAATGAAAATGTATTACAGTCTCTCAAAAAGATAATTCATATACAGATTTGAAACACAAAATGAACCACCCATCTCTTAAACTGTGCGGGGATTTTCTTTTGCAATGTAACAATGTAAGAAACAACAAAAAGAACCGATTTGATCAGTCTGTAAAAGCCACATATTCAACACAAAAGATAAGTCCCTGCGATGGTGAATGTATTTTACCAATGATGGTAAAGAAACGATAAGAAAGATGGTTATCAGTGAGTGTCAAATGATGAATTATAAAAAATGGTGCGTTAAATTCTGAAAAGAAACATTATACACTCATTGACTCAGATCCACGGCAAGCGAGCCAATTCGTGTGACGAAATATTATATCTAAAAATACTTTCAAAGCTTCTTTTAGTGTTTGGCCTAAGTAATATAGTGGAACCGAATCTTGGCGAACGGCAGCTGCCTTCAGATTAATGCTTTTGAAGATGTGCTTTTCTTTAAGTGTAGGGCATACTAATGTGAAAACGTATCCGAAGAAGTAACGATTTCATTACTTTCGAAGCTGTTTTTGTCTAGTACAGTGCTAAATACATCTTAACTGAAACTATACGAATGGCGCCTGGACCGAAATGAATATTTCAGGGATTAACACAGCGAAACCGAATCCAAACCATTAACGGCTACCCCGAATTGATACTTCAGAAGCTGGGTGGCTTTTTTTTGTTTTTGTTTTTCGGTGTTTTTTTTTTTTTTTTTTTCTCTCTCTCTCTCTCGTTCAGTATAAGGCTAAAATACAACGGGAGACAGAATCTCAGCACAGGGGGGCGAGCTGTCCTCAAATGAACAACTGTAACTGGCAACGGACGGCCCTGTAGAAGGTCTATCGCCCGCTCCGGAAATGTGGCAGCAAAAGGCATTAACAAGGGAAGGCGAGAGTGGATGGGGGACAGGCTGATCGGACGCAATCAGAATGAATTGTAACGGATGACGCGGCGTGTCATATTGCCGCTCTCTCGCCGTTATGGATCGCCGGCTTTTATGTCAAGCGCTGACCGCAGCCAGAACCGCAATCATCGCCTTCATTGTCCTGCCGTCCGCCACCAATGACCGAGCTCTTCTTTCCGTGAGATGCGCCGCGTCCGGGGGACTAGAGTTTCCGGAAGGGGAGATCATTCAGTGATGAGATTTAGAGTTATTACACCTGATGCGGTTTCAGAGAGAGGGACCGTGGGCTGACAGGTTTGAAGTGATTTATCAAGTGTGGCACGCAGAGGTTGAAGATAAAAGCAGACTTACAAAGTATCACAATCGATCCGATAATTGCATGCTGGCACGCGGAGACAGGCGCCTGACAGACAGGAGGACGGACCGAGAAACTGTCTGAGACTCTGACAAGACACGTGCGGCACACACATGATGTCGTGGACTATGAGCAAACTAATTATGTTCTGAATATCTGTTGCCCCTATGTATTGTTCATGATAACTGTCAGAGGACATCGTTTCAAGTTATTGCGGCATAATAAATAATTCATCTGAGGAGGCTCAAAACATCGATGCATATATATATATATATGCTACACAGACTATATATATATATATATATATATATATATATATATATATATATATATATATATATATAGAGAGAGAGAGAGAGAGAGAGAGAGAGAGATATTAGAGAGAGAGAGAGATCGTGTAATGAAAGAACAATGAGGCTAGGAGGATAAAGTATTAAACAACAGTAAAGATAAGTAACTCTCTCCATATTTATTTTATTTTATTTTATTTTTATTTATTCTTTTTTTTATTTTTTATTATTATTGTTTTATTTTATTTTATTTTTCTCAAGGCCTGACTAAGCGCGTTGGGTTACGCTGCTGGTCAGGCATCTGCTTGGCAGATGTGGTGAAGCGTATATGGATTTGTCCGAACGCAGTGACGCCTCCTTGAGCTGCTGATACTGATACTGATACTGATACTGATCTCCATATAAAACGTACACGACTTCAAGTCAATGCTGCTTATGCTATCAGTTCAGTTTGCACATAGGTAGATAAAAGATACACAGGAACAAACCTGGGCACTCACCGCTGCCCCCCCCCCCCCCCCCACCCCCCCTCTCCCCGCCCACTCCCCTCACCCCCCCCCCCCCAAAAAAAAAGAGAAAGAGAAAAACAAATAGATCCGAGCTTGTCTTTATATCCATAATTTGACATGTACACACAGCAGCAACGACAGAAGAAATGTGTAAACACAAATCAGCTTTTGTTCAATACTAACACAGCCTTTTTAGCTTCGAATATGCTACACAGACTTAGATAGTACAGAACAAATAATGGTTGCCACGACGGATCTTTTATAAGAAATGAAAGAACAATGAGGCTAACCCCGGATTGACAGTCCCACACTTAACCATTGGACTGTTGCGCCCGTCTGTATATACTCATGTTTCCACAATGAAGCTCTGTATGTCTATACGAAACACACGAAGGGGACTAAGAGAAATAACTCTCTCCATATAATATAAAAGGCACACAACTTCAAGTCAATGCTGCTTGTGCTATCAAATCAGCTAGCACAGAGGCAAATGAAAAGAAAAAAAGGGTACATAGCAAGAAACCCAGACAGTTCCCCCAGAAAGGAAGTTCCAGATTTGTCATTATACCCAGCATTATTTGACATAGCCTATACACGCAGCAGCAATGACAGAAGAAATAATGTGTAAACACGAATTAGCTTTTATTCAAAACTCGCATAGCCTTGAAGTCTTAAATATGCAACACAGAATACACAGACAATATAGGGAAAAAAATAATACATGGTTGTCTCGTTGGAGTTTTTACTGAAATGAAAGAAAAATGAGGATGGGAGAGTAAAGTGTCAAACGACAATAAACATAAGGAATTTTCTCCATATAAACGAAACGAAACAAAAACATTCAAGAACAAAGAGGCAAAGAGAGATAAGTACTTCCTGTTCTGTGTTCGTGGTCCTCAACTCCCACGTTCTCTCTTAATTAATACTGTCTTTGCCATGACATGAAGGCAGCCGCATTCCGTTTTTGGATGTATGCATGCTGGATGTCTTCTTCTTCTTCTTCTTTTACGTGTATGACCGTTTTTATCCCTGCTATGTGGGCAGTCATATTCTGTTTTCGGGGAGGGGCTGCATGCGGGGTGAGAGGGTGCATGCCGTGTATGTTCTTGTTTCCGCAACTCACCGAACGCTAACATGGATTACAGGATCTTTAACGTGCGTATTTGATCTTCTGCAAGGCCTGACTAAGCGCGTTGGGCTACGCCGCTGGTCAGGCATCTGCTTGGCAGATGTGGTGAAGCGTATATGGATTTGTCCGAACGCAGTGACGCCTCCTTGAGCTGCTGATACTGATACTGATACTGATCTCCATATAAAACGTACACGACTTCAAGTCAATGCTGCTTATGCTATCAGTTCAGTTTGCACACAGGTAGATAAAAGATACACAGGAACAAACCTGGGCACTCACCCCCCCCCCCCTCACCCCCCTCTCCCCGCCCACTCCCCTCCCCCCTCCCCCCCCCAAAAAAAAAGAAGAAAAAAACAAATAGATCCGAGCTTGTCTTTATATCCTTCATTTGACATGTACATACAGCAGCAACGACAGAAGAAATGTGTAAACACAAACCAGCTTTTGTTCAATACTAACACAGCCTTTTTAGCTTCGAATATGCTACACAGACTATACAGACTTAGACAGTACAGAACAAATAATGGTTGCCACGACGGATCTTTTATAAGAAATGAAAGAACAATGAGGCTAACCCCGGACTGACAGTCCAACACTTAACCATTGCATTAGGCTGTTGCGCCCGTCTGTATATACTCGTTTCCACAATGAAGCTCTGTATGTCTATACGAAACACACGAAGGGGACTAAGAGAAATAACTCTCTCCATATAATATAAAAGGCACACAACTTCAAGTCAATGCTGCTTGTGCTATCAAATCAGCTAGCACAGAGGCAAATGAAAAGAAAAAAAGGGTACATAGCAAGAAACCCAGACAGTTCCCCCAGAAAGGAAGTTCCAGATTTGTCATTATACCCAGCATTATTTGACATAGCCTATACACGCAGCAGGAATGACAGAAGAAATAATGTGTAAACACGAATTAGCTTTTATTCAAAACTCGCATAGCCTTGAAGTCTTAAATATGCAACACAGAATACACAGACAATATAGGGAAAAAAATAATACATGGTTGTCTCGTTGGAGTTTTTACTGAAATGAAAGAAAAATGAGGATGGGAGAGTAAAGTGTCAAACGACAATAAACATAAGGAATTTTCTCCATATAAACGAAACGAAACAAAAACATTCAAGAACAAAGAGGCAAAGAGAGATAAGTACTTCCTGTTCTGTGTTCGTGGTCCTCAACTCCCACGTTCTCTCTTAATTAATACTGTCTTTGCCATGACATGAAGGCAGCCGCATTCCGTTTTTGGATGTATGCATGCTGGATGTCTTCTTCTTCTTCTTCTTTTACGTGTATGACCGTTTTTATCCCTGCTATGTGGGCAGTCATATTCTGTTTTCGGGGAGGGGCTGCATGCGGGGTGAGAGGGTGCATGCCGTGTATGTTCTTGTTTCCGCAACTCACCGAACGCTAACATGGATTACAGGATCTTTAACGTGCGTATTTGATCTTCTGCAAGGCCTGACTAAGCGCGTTGGGCTACGCCGCTGGTCAGGCATCTGCTTGGCAGATGTGGTGAAGCGTATATGGATTTGTCCGAACGCAGTGACGCCTCCTTGAGCTGCTGATACTGATACTGATACTGATCTCCATATAAAACGTACACGACTTCAAGTCAATGCTGCTTATGCTATCAGTTCAGTTTGCACACAGGTAGATAAAAGATACACAGGAACAAACCTGGGCACTCACCCCCCCCCCTCACCCCCCCTCTCCCCGCCCACTCCCCTCCCCCCTCCCCCCCCCCCAAAAAAAAATGAAGAAAAAAACAAATAGATCCGAGCTTGTCTTTATATCCATCATTTGACATGTACACACAGCAGCAACGACAGAAGAAATGTGTAAACACAAACCAGCTTTTGTTCAATACTAACACAGCCTTTTTAGCTTCGAATATGCTACACAGACTTAGATAGTACAGAACAAATAATGGTTGCCACGACGGATCTTTTATAAGAAATGAAAGAACAATGAGGCTAACCCCGGACTGACAGTCCAACACTTAACCATTGCATTAGGCTGTTGCGCCCGTCTGTATATACTCGTTTCCACAATGAAGCTCTGTATGTCTATACGAAACACACGAAGGGGACTAAGAGAAATAACTCTCTCCATATAATATAAAAGGCACACAACTTCAAGTCAATGCTGCTTGTGCTATCAAATCAGCTAGCACAGAGGCAAATGAAAAGAAAAAAAAGGGTACATAGCAAGAAACCCAGACAGTTCCCCCAGAAAGGAAGTTCCAGATTTGTCATTATACCCAGCATTATTTGACATAGCCTATACACGCAGCAGCAATGGTAGAAGAAATAATGTGCAAACACGAATTAGCTTTTATTCAAAACTCGCATAGCCTTGAAATCTTAAATATGCAACACAGAATACACAGACAATACAGGAAAAAAAAAAACATGGTTGTCTCGTTGGAGTCTTTACTGAAATGAAAGAAAAATGAGGATGGGAGAGTAAAGTGTTAAACGACAATAAAGATAAGGAATTTTCTCCATATAAACGAAACGAAACAAAAACATTCAAGAACAAAGAGGCAAAGAGAGATAAGTACTTCCTGTTCTGTGTTCGTGGTCCTCAACTCCCACGTTCTCTCTTAATTAATACTGTCTTTGCCATGACATGAAGGCAGCCGCATTCCGTTTTTGGATGTATGCATGCTGGATGTCTTCTTCTTCTTCTTTTACTTGTATGACCGTTTTTATCCCTGCTATGTGGGCAGTCATATTCTGTTTTCGGGGAGGGGCTGCATGCGGGATGAGAGGGTGCATGCCGTGTATGTTCTTGTTTCCGCAACTCACCGAACGCTAACATGGATTACAGGATCTTTAACGTGCGTATTTGATCTTCTGCAAGCGTATACACACGAAGGGCGTTCAAGCACTAGCAGGTCTGCACATAATGTTGACCTGGGAGATCGGAAAAAGCTCCACTCTTTACCCACCAAGTGCCGTGACCAGGAATCGAACCCGGCATAATTATGGATAATTGGATAATTATGCTCGTGTTTCCATAATCCAGAACACTGACTTCTTTTGTACGCCATCTTTACCGTGTGTTGCATCTTCTGTATGTATACACGAAACACACGAAGGAGGTTAAGGCACCAAAAAGCTGTCAGGCTGTGTATTAAACCTGATTAAAACACACACACACACACACGCCCCCCACCCCCACCCCCCACGCCCCCTTGAATTCACCAAGCGCCGATAACGGTATTGAACCCGAGACTCTCCAACTGAAAGTCCTGTGCTCTAACAACTCGGTTATTGCCCCCGTGGAGAAAGGAACAGGCCTCCAGAAGTTCTCAGCAGCTGTGAACTCAACCCCCTAGTCTTTTTTTCTGGCTGAAACCAAGCAGTGATGCTGTTTACCATCTATTCTGATTTGC
>NC_134880.1:23254745-23259745 GCF_041734735.1 Babylonia areolata
CACACCCCGTTCCCTGGCCATGGACTCTGGCTAAAGCCCCCAGCCTTCGGGCCGGACAGGGCCCGTCAGAAGCAGGCTCATCAAAGTGATATATTGTAATTGAATTTTGAACTGTTGGCGAGCTGTGACATATTGAAGGCCTTTAATCACCTTAATCCCCCCAGCCGCGCGCGCTACTACCCCTCCCCCCCCCCACCCCCCCCACCCCATCCCAACCCCCACTTTCTCCCCCACCCATCCCCACCCCACCGCTCCAGCGACAGCGGAAGGTTCGGGCAGGGTCGTCTCCCCTCTCTGACCTCTCCCGGGCGGGGAGGAAATAAGCGTTGTGCCGTTATGTCACATGCAGAACGCGTTTAATCTGCCGCCATCTTGGGGGGGCCCCCGTTGCCAAGCAATCAGCTACGCCACTAAAGGTTAGACAGAAAAATAACCTCGCTTCCCTTCCACGCTGCGACGTGGCCGGAGGAGACTGACGGAGAGGAAGGGAGGGGGTGTGAGGTGTGTGTGTGTGTGAGGGGGGGGGGATGGGGGGTGAAGGAGGATGGAGGTGGGGGCGGGGGGAGAAAGATGGACGTTGGAGGGGGGAGGAGGCAGGGTTGGATGGGGTCCGAAAGGAAGGTAGGAAGGACGGAAGGAAGGAAGGAAGAGGAAGGTTGAAAGATGCTAGCTTGCTTTCCGCGTGGAGGATGAACGGGAACTGTTGCTTTTGCAAGGGCGACTTTCTGAGAAAGGTTTCCGCTGGGGTTTTTCTTCCTGCTTATTATTTTTATTTATTCATTTATTCTTTTTTTGGGGGGGTGGGGGGGGGGGGGGGGTTGTTCCTCTTGCCGCCACAATTCTCCCTCCCGTTTCCAATTTCCTTTGCAAAACCAAACCTTGAGAGGGAGAGGTCCAAAAACTTAATTGAGATCGACACAGAAGGGAGACGGGTGTGGTTTTTATCCTTTTTTTTTTGTTTGTTTGTTTTTTGTTTGTTTGTTTTTGTGGAGTGTACAGCTTGTCTCTTTCCGATGTAAACAATGATCTGATTAGTCAGTCCGTTCTATCTCTGACGGCGTCTGTCTGGCTGTGTCTCTGTCTCTTTCTCTGCTCTGTATTGTCTGGATAGATAGGCTGTTCTCTGTAGATTTGACCGAAACGCGAGTTTTATGCGTGCAAGTGATGTCCATGAGAAACCACAGGAGACAGCCTTTCGGATAGCGAAACACAAATACCAAAGATTAAGTGAATCACTGGGCTTTTTTAGTGAACAAAATTCATCAGAAATAATGTCCTAAACATAGTAAGACTGGAGTGTGTAACGTCCCTCATCGAGAATATAAAAAAGAGAAGTCAAACATTCAAATGATGAATCTTCACGAAATTAGGATTTCCTTCAAGGTTACTGTTATGAGAGTCTTCCAGCTTGATATTGCCAATATTTGGACACAGTTTCTTCAATATTTTTCTGAGCAACTAGTTGCCTGGTGACATCAGTTGGCTGTAATGATCGGTGTGTGCGTTCATTCTGGTTCATTCATGTGGACCAACCGGTACTGTGTCTGTGTTTTTACATCGTAGTCTGCCAGCCTCAAACGTTCACTTTCTTTAAAAATTGATGCTCTCTCTCTCTCTCTCTCTCTCTCTCTGTGTATGTGTGTGTGTGTGTGTGTGTGTGTGTGGTTTTGATTGTTCTTTTTTCCTGTGTACCCTGTCACAATGCTTATAAATTTGTCTAGAAATGTGCAGTGAAGACCCTTTTCAGGGCGGGGACTGGATGTAAAGAAAAAGCACACCAGTGCTCATCCATTGCCCTCGGAATTAAAGAATATTGTCTTTCTGACTGGTGTCCAACGAAGGGGTCCTTGTGAAATGACAGTTGCTGGTATTCTAAGGACGTGTACTATCCAGCGACGTTTTCTTCGCTTGACGTCAGTTGTGATGTCCAGCATGAAAGTTCTTTTCCAGGGTTCAGTGTTTGAGAAGGTGCTGGGCCAAACACTCTCCAATATCAAACGGAGGCAATGGTTGTGGAATGTGTTTGGTTCGTGGCTGATGCCTTTGGTGACTTTGAGTCACTCTGATCCATGCAAGAGAGTTTTGAGAACATTGCTCTTGAACAGTGGGTTTCTTGGGCTTTTGAGCTGATCACGCAATCAAAAACAAAAAAGATTTCCTGATGGACACAAAAGCCGCATGGTGTGGACGATTCTTGTCTCAATTTCCGCTTCCGGGCCAACACCTGTCGTCATTTTTGAGCCGAGGAAAGTTAACACTTGTATGATAATCATGTCCGACTATGACCAATAGAACAACAGAGGAGGCAACTGTTATCATTATCTGCGCTAGAATGTGATTATCAGTGGAGAGTGTCTTGCCCAAGTTACATTCCCACTCTCTCGGTCAAGATGGGTTTAGGACAGCCGGCGTTGGGATGGTTCCCGAAGGCCAACTATCCCCCAAGGCTGCAGAACTAAGAACTCAGTGCAATCTTGCCTCCTAGTTTAAGAGCCTTCGTCCTTCACAAAAGACTAAGTTGTAAATGACTTCCCAGTACTATAACCTAAGCGTTGGGCTGGACTTGTACATTCTCGATGTTCTGTCCCTGTATATTAACCGACTCATCAGTGGTGTGGGTTATCCTCAGTTATCCTCAGCAGATTGGCTTTATTTTGTGCTGACGATCATGGGTCCACGTTCATTCCCTCAGTGGAGGGGAGGTAACGGGGGTAGAGACTGAAAACAAACAAATACAGTAAACAAAAGTCATATCGTGACAAAATTCACATAAATATTTGACGAATGAATTCCTCAACACTTTTAACACTGATGGTATGTACTACCACTACAGCTTCGAAAAAAATATACATACATATTCTGCCGTGATTAACGTATATCATCTTTCAACACAATCCACAAAAGTCATCGGCATTCCACATTCTGCTATGCAAAAGCCATGCAACAGACAGGCCTGACAGTGATTATTGGTATGGTATGCATGCTTACAACGTGATCACCAAGTTGCAGTTGTTGCGAACGGTTCCGGAAGGGATGCAAAAGGACTGGGTGTTGGGTGTCGAGTGGGGAGGAACTCAGAACTGTTTTTAATGTAAGGCCACCGACCTGCATACACATGGCTGGACGTGTTGCATACACACACACACACACACACACACACACACACACACACACACACACACACACACACACACACACACATTAAAACCAAACCAAACCTTCGGCAGGATGAACAACAAAATCTAGACAGAATAAACTAATAACATAACCGAACTAAATAAAAAGCTACGTCTAATTTAGAAACATGTCTTTCATCTAAGACTGGGAGGTCTCTGTACTCTGTTGTAACGCATAGAAAATAAACATTGCTACATCTCTTGTCACAATGCTGTTGTCATTTTGAAGCAAGTGGGGGTAACAGGGGAATCCTTGAAATGTGCATATGTTTGGATAAGTATTTCTTTCTCATACCATCATATCATATACAAGTTGCCAGTAGATGAATTTCGTCTTCGTTCCCTCAAGAGTGGGGAGGAAAGGGGGTGAGTGGTCTGCAGACACAATCTGAAAAACGCAGCCATAGTCGGAAACAGTGGAGATACCGGAAACCTGTCGTTGGCACTGACGCCAATGCCGCTCTGTGGCGCTGCGGTTCTCTTGCAGCATAGATTATTTAGCACCAGAAAGCCGCTGCCATCGGCATAGAGTCTTTAGCACCAGTATGCCGCTATCATCGGCATTGAGTCTTTAGCACCAGTATGCCGCTATCATCGGCATTGAGTCTTTAGCACCAGTATGCCTCTACCATCGGTATTGAGTCTTTAGCACCAGTATGCCTCTACCATCGGTATTGAGTCTTTAGCACCAGTATGCCGCTATCATCGGCATTGAGTCTTTAGCACCAATATGCATCTACCATCTGCATTGAGTCTTTAGCACCAGTATGCAACTACCATCGGCATTGAGTCTTTAGCACCAGTATGCCTCTATCATCGGCATTGAATCTTTAGCACCAGTATGCCTCTACCATCGGCATTGAGACTTTAGCACCAGTATGCCTCTACCATCGTTATTGAGTCTTTAGCACCAGTATGCCGCTATCATCGGCATTGAGTCTTTAGCACCAGTATGCAACTACCATCGGCATTGAGTCTTTAGCACCAGTATGCAACTGCCATCGGCATTGAGTCTTTAGCACCAGTATGCCGCTATCATCGGCATTGAGTCTTTAGCACCAGTGTACTGCAACTACCATCGGCATCGAGTCTTTAGCACCAGTATGCCTCTACCATCGGCATCGAGACTTTAGCACCAGTATGCCTCTACCATCGGTGTTGAGTCTTTAGCACCAGTATGCCTCTACCATCGGTATTGAGTCTTTAGCACCAGTATGCCTCTACCATCGGCATCGAGACTTTAGCACCAGTATGCTGCAACTACCATCGGCATCGTCTTTAGCACCAGTATGCTGCAACTACCATCGGCAACTACCATCGGCATCGAGTCTTTAGCACCAGCATGCCTCTACCATCGGCATCGAGACTTTAGCACCAGTATGCCTCTACCATCGGCATCGACTTTAGCACCAGTAGGCTGCAACTACCATCGGCATCGTCTTTAGCACCAGTATGCTGCAACTACCATCGGCAACTACCATCGGCATTGAGTCTTTAGCACCAGTAGGCTGCAACTACCGTCGGCATCGTCTTTAGCACCAGTAGGCTGCAACTACCGTCGGCATCGTCTTTAGCACCAGTATGCTGCAACTACCATCGGCATCGTCTTTAGATTGTTTGGTACCAGAAAGCCGCTATCATCGGCATTCAGTCTTTAGCACCAGTATGCTGCAACTACCATCGGCATCGTCTTTAGGACTAGCATGCTGCAACTACCGTCGGCATCGTCTTTAGCACCAGTAGGCTGCAACTACCATCGGCAACTACCATCGGCATCGTCTTTAGCACCAATATGCTGCAACTACCATCGGCATCGTCTTTAGC
>NC_134880.1:23264745-23277245 GCF_041734735.1 Babylonia areolata
AGAAGAAGAAGAAGAAGAAGAAAACCAAGAAGTCCAAGAACTTAGACAAGGACTGAAGAAGTAATGTTCTGGCGATGATGATGCGGTCAATGAAAAATCATTTGTACTTGAGATCAGTTCGCCACAATTAAACTTGAATGTGATGAAAACAGTTATTGACAAAGTCATTTCTATGAACAGATCTGCCACACGTTCCGTGATATAATGATTAAAATGCTGGTTGTGACCACGTACAACAACGGGCAAGGAGGAGGAGGAGGAGGAGAAGAAGAAGAAGAAGACATTGACGTAAAATGCTGAAACCTAAATAACGATCAAACCGTTTAATGTAATCAGTTGTCGTGATATTGCTATCACATGCTATCTAGATTACCATTTTTGCTATATCTCCGCGAGTAAAATGATAACAATTAAACCAAAGACTAAATTCACAACTGGAAGGCAACCCTCGCCCCCGACTTCCCCAAAGGAAAACTATCAGTTAAAAACCATTTCTTAAGATGGTACTCACAAACAGCAGAGAGAGAGAGAGAGAGAGAGAGAGAGAGAGAGAGAGAGAGAGAGCTTCCCCATAGGAAAACCATCAGTTAAAAACCATCCCTTAAGATGGTACTCACAAACAGCAAAGAGAGAGAGAGAGAGAGAGAGAGAGAGAGAGAGAGAGACAGCAAAGAGAGAGACAGAGAGAGAGAGAGAGAGAGAGAGAGAGAGAGAGCAGAACTATTCTTTAACGTGCTTTCCCATTCGTTATTCCGTCCTCTTTGTTGTCCCCGCAAAACGAGCTGTCTCTGCCAGAGGTAGTGTCTGACATTTGCATCGGGCAACACGGACAGAGGGAAAAGTTTCAGGAAGCTGCGCGACCGATGCCAGAGGGCCCCTTTGATTGGTCGGCGGCACGTGAAGAACAAAATCAAACGCACGCGCCTCGAATCTCCCCCCCCTGCCGCGACCCGAGGGAGCAGCAATTATTTCTATCTGCCGAAGGGGGTGTGGGTGTGGGGGGGTTCTGTGCGAGAGGGGCAGGGGGGCCGGAGCAGGGGGTGTGTGACTGCTCCCCGAGTGGTTTTTGAACGAAGGCAATAAGGCACGCTAGGTTAGCTCCGCCGCCTGACGTGAATCCTCATTCTCTGGGCTCTGTGTCCATCTTGGGACTGGGCTGTGGCGGACAGCAGAGGTTTGTCGGTTTGTCACCGGGCCCGGCATTAGGAGTCCTGTCACATCCGCCACCTTGCGCATGACAGGCAGAGCGGAAGTGAGGGACATCGTCACATCCGTCGCCTGTTTTTTTTTTTTTTTTTTTTTTTTACACATGTCTGCTTGAGTGAAATTGTATTTCGTTTCAGGCGAGGTCATCCCTCGCCAGCTGTCCTGAATGATCGGCCCTTTAATTCTTTATTTTCTCGTTTATTTATTCATCAGTGCAATTTTATTCGTTTTTTTATAGTGAAAATGACATGAAAAAAAAGAATATGAATCCTTTTCTCATTCTGACAGTGTCTTATTCGTGTAGCGAAACTTTATAAACTTAAAAAAAAAAAAGAAAAAAAAAGGAAGTGGAAATAAAATAGAAGAAGAGAAAAAATGTGCAGGGAAAAAGAATGGAACGAAACGTTTGTGTAAAATGTATAGCATGTCACGCAAATGACATCGATAGAAGAGACAAAAAACAGAAAGAAAAAGCCAGAGTGGGTATGAAAGAGGGGCAGAGAAAGGGGGGGGGAGGGGGCGAAAGCGAAAGAAGCGTGGAAGGGCCAGGAAAAAAAAAAGAAAGAAAAAAAAGTGGATAAGCATACATGTAGGGGGCCAGCTTGTCAAATGATTTTCTTTTACTGCAAGATAATGAAGACATTAAAAAAGGTCAGACAGAAAGGAGAAAGAGAGAGGGGAGGGGACGGACAGACAGGGAGAGGTGGGGGAGAAGAGAGAGGGAAGTGGGGGAGTTGAGGGAGAAGAGGGACAGGGCAGAGAGAGAGAGAGAGAGGGAGAGAGAGAGATCAGGAACGATGACCGAAACGAACACAAAATAACGAGCACTGATTTACTCTCTCCTGCCCACTCTTTCAGCCACACACACTGAAAACCAGCAGCCATGGCAGGGACAGCGGAAATAGGCTGGGCTTAGGCCTGCCTAGCCAAACGCGTCATATCTGCATTAGCAAATTGATGAGCCAAATTGAAATGTCGCCCTTGACGGAAGCATTTGCTACGGAAGACTGGGCAGCTCTTGAGTCAAATTAAAAGACCGGAAGGCGAGCAGGATCGTGCGAACTGGCTGGCGCTTCTGTGTAGGGCGAGGGGCGGGTGAGTCGGATGGTGGGTGGGCTTAGCGGCTAGCTATGGACCCGTTCTGAGAGTCCGGCCTTTTTTTTGGTGCGTGTTTGTGATACGTTTATCTTCTTCACAACGTTGCATTTCGTGAGTTACTAGTAGAGTGAGTGAGAGCATTGTCGGTGGTGGCTTGAGTTTTCACGTTGTGTCCATGTCTCTGCTTCTGGGAAGTGAAAGCAGTGGGTTTGGGGGAAATTTCTTCTTGGTGCAACAACTATGATTCTCTCTCTCTCTCTCTCTCTCTCTCTCATCCATACACCTCACCCCCCCCCCCCAACGCACCCCCCCCCGACGTCCCCCCCCCACACACACACACTGAGGAATGCTGAAGGCTGAATATTGGGAAGAATTTGCTGGACTTGCTGACTCCTGTCTGTCTCTCACCCATTCCCGCTGTCCATCCATGGCCACTGGCTTTCAAGTCTGGCTGAAAGCCTCGGCAGGAGAGAGTAAATCAGTGCTCGTTTTATGTGTTCATTTCGGTCATCGTCTGTCCGTCTGCCTCTCTCTGTGTGTGTGTGTGTGTGTGTGTGTGTGTGTGTGTGTGTGTGTGTGTGTGTGTGTGTGTGTGTGTGTGTTAGAATTGAGATCGAAATGCAGATTGCCCAAAGCTGATTGCTTATAAACTCTTCCCTCAATCCCTGGTGTATGTATTTTATGTGTCTATGGCCAAATACGTTGATCATTCTTTCATTCTCATTCTCTGCGTGTGTGTTTCGATGTCATTATTTTCAAAACAGATGGTTCGTTTATTTCATTTTAGTACTGAACAGCGTATGCATCGTCCGTTTATCTGTCCCCTTGCACGTTGGCATATTGTGTCAGTGATAAACACTAAAACAGAGAAGATACACAACAGACAAAAAGGCAGGCATACTGACTCCCATCCTCCCTCCCTCTGTCTCCCTTCTTCTCTCTCTTTCTCCCCTCCCCCCTCTCTCTGTCCATCTCTCTTCTTCTCTTTCTCTCTCTACCGCCCTCTGTTTCTCTATCTCTCTCAGTCGCTGTCTCCCTCCTACCCTTCCATTCCCCTGGGGACGGGGGGAGAAAGAGGAATAGGAACAAACCGTGAAGACTTTACTCGGGCGAAGTTTCCAAGGCGGATTTGCCGTGAAAAATCCGATATCGTTTGAGCTTTTACAGCAGCCCTAAGCGAGGCCATAAAAGGCCCATCCAATTCCTGGCACGCAGCGCAAGACTTCAGCACGGCCCCCCCGAAAGAAGACAGCATCGCGAGCGGCAACAAAGCCGAGGAGGGACTAATTTCATTACAATACCGATAAGAATCACAATTGAGCGTAAAACCCCGACTTCGCCAATTAATTAAACGCTTTGCTGGCCAGAAATCCCGTGTAAGAAGTTCGCCTGATCAGCAAGGGGAGTTGCTGGCGCGAAATTGGTTTGAGAGGACGTGGGATGGGGAAGTAGAGCGGGTCGTGTGTGGGGGGCATGGGGGGCCGATGGGGGGGGGGGGGGGGGTGTTGTTGAAGAAAAAAAGCGTGTGGCGATCTTTCTTACGGCCACAACGACAAGAAGGAAGAGCTGGAAAATAGCGAATGATAGAATTTTATGCCGACAAGCATCTAATGCAATCATTTCCTTCCCCCCGTGGTTAATCGCATCAAGGAGTCGAAGCGAAAGGTGTTCTGTGGGTTTTACGGCTGGTAGAGCGAGACTTTTTCAGCGTCAGTAATCATCCTGGGCAGCTATTTCTTCCTCGGCAACTGGAGGCTGACGTGAAAGCTTTTTTGTATGGGCGCACGTGAAAGACGATGTTGTTGTTATCCACGTAATCCGGCGCAGCGCGTGCATGTCCTAGGCTCTTTTCACGTGCAATCAAGAGGTGACCCGGATGAGAGGAACGATTTTGTCGAGTTAAGTGGCTTTAAAACTGTGGGCAAAAACGAAAATGTTTACCACCCCGAATCCAAACTACCCCAATCCATTCCACCCACTACTGAAACCTTCCACAACAGTTTCGATCGGCTCCAAACAAAATCGCATCAGACGACATTGCGTTGTGTTGTGGCTAATTCCGTTATAACTTTGGAATTCTGAGCGCAAAGGAAAAAATAAAACTTTTCCTTTTTTTTGTTAGAAGAGTTCCAACAAAAAGCTGAGAAGGCAAGGTGCTAAATTCAGACCCAAACGCTATCAACAGATGAATGAATGAATGAATAAGCTGGTCTTCCACAGGGCCATGATATACGTCTTCGTGGAGCTTCTACGGTGACTGCAAGCGGAATTAATAAGCGGAACTTTAAATAAATAAATAAATAAATAAACACATAGAAACACAATCTTGCGAGTGTGGATATCACTCTTGGACAGCGCTGAGAAAGGCCAGCTCATCGCAGGAAATCTTATCTTATTTACTCAATAAACGGGATCAAATCAGCGAATCCCTATGCAGCAGTGCAGTGCAGTGCAGTGCAGGGTCTCGTCTGCTGAGTGGCCAGTTCCTTTATGCACAACTGCCTCTTGAGTTGCGACAGGGCGAGCTTGAGTAAGGCTGTATCTCAGGGAGGCTGAATGAGAACATGGGAGTAACGCTTCTGAGATTGAGCGAAGTGTAGCAAATACTTTTTTTTTTTAAGTTTTGAGTCTCCCTCCCTCACCGCTCTCTCTCTCTCTCTCTCTCTCTCTCTCTCTCTCTCCTCTTTCTTTTATAATAGTGGAGTGTGGACAACATGTAGATTCTCGATAATAATCATATCATTTCGAATATAGTTTAAATTCCCTGCACTTGTTTCTTTTTCCCTAGCAGAACCGTGTTGTATGTCCTGTGTATTCCTAACTCACTGACATCGATAGACAGCTACAGATGAAGAACAGAGCGGAAACGCGACAAGAAGAGCGAATCAAACCCCCAAGCAATGTTACGTGATCTACACAAAACCCAAATCACACCTTGTGGGGTCTTCCTTTCTTCCTCGTCTAAGTGAAACCCCGAGCGATCTTGCACGGGATCCACTAATATACTACAGACCTGTTCCCCTCCTTTGTCATCAAGGTGAAACCTCCAGCAAAATCCCTGCAGTCCGGAACCCACCCGTCTCATTCACCACGAATACGTTTCTTCCATTCTCAACAAATTGAAACCTAAAGCTATCCCACGTGATCTACCACCACCATCACCACCACCACAAAGTGTCTTCCTGCGATTCCAGAGACAGCAGCGGAGAGAAAGGTCAGGTTAACGAAGCATATCTGGACGAGTCCCCTGCGAGGCAATCAGTTGACAATTTCTGGTTTCCCCCCCAGACAGGGCCTCATCACCTACGCATTACATCCCCTGATCGGCTTTTCGTTCTTGACCGATTGAGACAGGACAGAAGATCGGCAAAATTTGATAGAAAATTTCCGCCCGGCCTGGCAGGATTATTTGTTCTGTTCGGCGCTGGCACTTGTGGGTAATTACTAGCTCCACAAGTAATCATACGTCGCCTAAAGAGGGCTGGGGTAGGCGTGGGGGTTAACTCCGTTTGACATCCGTGGTAGGTTGCCGCCCCTGCGGCTGACAGTCAAGACGATTGGCTTAAAGAAGCTGTTATAATGGCGGTGTCTCGGGTGTATTAAATCAGCTCTCTCTGTTCCTCTCTCTGTCCTCCTCTGTGTGTGTGTGTGTCTGTGTCTGTGTATGTGTCTTTGTGTGTCTTTGTGTCTGTGTCTTTGTGTCTGTGTGCGTGCCTGCCTGTGCATTAATGATGAGATAGCAGAGTATCAACAGATGCACTGTTTCTTGCATGGCATTGTTCTCTCTCTCTCTCTCTCTCTCTCTCTCTCTCTCTCTCTCTATCTGTCTGTCTGTCTCCTTTTCCTTCTCGAATTGAGTAGGTACACTTTCTCACAAAAGTTATGAACGTGTTTTAAGATTCCTGCTTGTAGGATATTAGTTGCTGACAATGCTGCTTTTGTTCGGCCACATTATTATTAAATTTTGGTATAGCTTGTTTTCTTGCCTTTTTCGTTTTGTTTGTTATATCAGCTGCAGCTGATCGGAAACGAAATGAGACACAGACACAGACAGACAGACAGAGAGACAGGCACACACACACACACACACACACACACACACACACACACACACACACACACACACACACACAGACACCAGTGCTTTTACTGTTGGTGGGATAAAGGCTCTCTGTTCCCAGAATCTGGGAAAAGAAAGGGGGAAAACTGAGAATCCAGCTGCACAGAATGATTACGTCCCATCACCCTGTCTTCACCAGAAATGAGAAACATAGAAAATATAATCATGTTCTTCGCCATCTGTTATTTTTCACATACCAACACCTTGACCTTCTTTAGTCCACGTAGAAATCACATAAAACTACTGACGACGTCATTCTTCTTCTTCAGTGTGCTTTACATCACTTTGATAACACAGGGTCTTTTATTCATTCTTTTTGTTGACTTCTCTTCCGCATTTTGTATAACTCAGTCTCATTTCTCAGCCCCCTCTGGGCTTATATGCTGATGCTGAGCTCAGTCCCAGGATAATCAGCTTTCTTCTTGATAGTATTCCCTCCCTTTTTTCAGTCTGTCAGTTCTTCTCTGTGTTCCAGCTCTTCTGATTCACCTCGACGCACAGTGCTGTCCCTTTGTGCTCTTTACCACAGAATACTTCAGTGAGCAGTTTCTACAAAATGATAGATAAGTCGATTTTTTAGTATATATATATATATATATATATATAATACCATTGCAAAGAAGACGAAAAGACCTTTCCAGTGGTGTATAAAACATGTTCCTTGGTTTAAAAATGTAGAAGCTATGGTAGTTCAAAGTGTTTTAATTGTGCGGCAGCCATTTTGAGGAAAAACAGCTTTAAAGTTTTGCAACTAACTCTTAAGATTTTTCGCTAGTAACGGGGGTTTGTTTTGGCTGTATGCCTGTGAAAGTTAGGCAGGTTATCAAACCAGGGTCTGTACATGCTTTGGGCAATGATATTCACACGTGGTGATAATACTAATGTAATTTTGAATGGTTGTTTTGGGGTGTAAAAATAGAATGATGCACATCTAAATTTTGATTTGGTTAAGACTTGAAATAAATTTGTGAATCTGTATTTAAAATTTTTTTTTTTTATATACTTTAAGTATGCCAGTGTGTGTCAGTGTGGGTGGGTGCACAGGGGTTCGCTGAGTGTGGCCCATTTTTGTTCATTCTTTATTTCAGTGATTTGCCCTCTATGTATCTTCCATTTCCATTTTATTATGTTTTTATGTATTTGCCTAATGTTTATTTTTAGTATGTCTTTTTCTTTGATGTTAATATATTCTATTAAGATATCGAATAGATATTAATATAAAATATGCTGTTTTTCGGGATAATTGCTCGGCAATATCGGCTCGTAGGTGTCGGAAACTAAATAAATTTTCAAACTTATAATTTGAATTCGACAAAAACAGGGAGATATGTTGTAATTTAGAGGTTGAACTATGCACTAGCGCAAAAAAAAAAAAAAAAAAAAATCGGTTTTTGCCTGTAGCGAAATTGAATGCAGCGCGAGTTATCTATCATTTCGTGGGAGATGGTCACCTGAATGACTGCAGAGGCTTGGAGGAAAGTTTTGTCACAAATTATTCTGACGACTCTGCCATTGAAGATAATCTCATATTGTCCTCTTAAGAGAACTTAAAATAGGTATATTCCTGATGTGTAGAGAACTACAAGAAACTTAATGTGAAACTTTAAAAAAAAACATTTTCGAAAAGATCCATTGCCTGCACCAAACCTTTTACAGATGTTGAAACAGAAGTAGTCATATTTTAGCAAAACACACACAGACATACTTTCAATACTTAAACCGGTGTACGAGCGTGCGTGCGTGTGTGTGCGTACGTGTGTGTGAGAGCGTGCCTCTGTGTGTGTGTGTGTGTGTGTGTGTGTGTGTGTGTGTGTGTGTGTGTGTGTGTACGTACATACGTAGGTGTGTGTGTGTGTGTGTGTGTGTGTGTGTGTGTGTGTGTGTGTGTTGGTATGTATGAAAGTGTGAGCGTAAAATGATATAACCTACTTTGTTTCAGTTTCTAAAATAACTTAAATAAAGACAGTATTAAGGTGAAAATATCACGGTGTGCAGAACGAATCTTCAATATGATACGTTCAATATTACAAGCTCGTGTCTTTCACAAAGACTCACTGAACTGATTTATACAATGCTGAATGTGCAATGCTGTTATACTCACGTTTTTTCGTGCTTATTTCCTGTTTAATGGACTTGTTTTGAGTAACTGTCTTTCTGCACCTGTTGTTCAGATTAAACGTTTATCTTATTTCATTTGTATAATTATTTGTCTGACCAAATTAGCTGCACAGTTGACAATAAAGAATATGGCAATAACTGACGGTTTTCACAATATTCGTTAAAGCAAATGTCATAAATCTTATTCTGAACAAGAACAAGACAGTCTAATTATTTGTCTCACCAAATTAGCTGCACAGCTAACAATAAAGAATATGACAACAACTGACGGTTTTCACAATATTCGTTAAAGCAAATGTCATAAATCTTATTCTGAACAAGAACAGGACACTCTACTTGGGAAAAAAAACCCAAACAAACTCGAGGACTTGAATTTGATGAATCGGCGATAAACAGGCTGCAGTGTCAAACAAAATTGGCGATTTTGAAAGAAATAGTATGCTGAGATAAACGATGTGGTATATTACAGAAAGACACACGTGTTTTCAAAATGGGGTGAGCGAAACGACTAATCTCACAACAGAACAAATCGTAATACAATAGATATAATACATCACAATACAATACAGTGCAGTATGGTTTAATACATTATGTCACTCAGTTCCATTTGCTAACAGTTTTTAGTGAACACGTAAAGAACAAATCACATACAGATCGACCGAACGAGTCTGCGGAAACTATTGGTATCAAGTTCTGCTGATGACACCCTCCGACCTCCCTCCTCCACCACCCCACCTCTTCACAGCAAATAGACGCGTCCACTGCTGTATCCAATCATTTCCAAGCTCTACCCCTTCCCCCGGCATCCCTGACACGTCACTAATACGGTTTGTCACGCGCAGCCAACCAATGATCTGCGAGGAGAAAGTGTATCCATCACAATCTGCGACAACCACAAAGTAGTCGTCTGAAGCAGAGAAACCGATTCATCAAATCGCGACAAGCCATCAAAGAGACTCGTTTCCTGTTGTCGAGCGGGAGAAGAGTAAGCGAGGTTGTTGAGCTTATTTAGTTTGTCTGATTGAGTTGTACGTTAAGGACCTTCCAGACGGTGCTCACGTTTGTGTTACAGCGAAAGTCGTCGAACATAACACATGGATATATATATATATATTTTTTTTTTTAAAGCTTTCTTTTTCAAGTGCAAAGTCTTATTTGCAGTGCTATCATAAAGACCAGCTTTTTTTCAAATGCAGAGTCTTTTTTGCAGTATTAAGTTCGTCAAGTGACAGGCTGTGTGGGCACCAAAGAAGCATTAAAATGTTTCCAGGAATGTGTTCTGGTCAAGACTGCATTCATACACGTGCACACACTCACTTGTGCAATAGCACATTTGCAGTCTGGTAATAAAGAGACATACTGCACAAAAAAAAAAGGAATGCGTTTGTGTAAGCTCAATCACCCTTTAAAAAAAGTTTGAATCGGACGCATACAAACACACGCCTCCGCGCACTCCTCCTCACTTTCTCAGTTACGATCTTTGCGTGCACGTATGCCTTAGTATTACCATCATTCTGTAAATCTCTCTCTCTCTCTCTCTCTCTCTCTCTCTCTATATATATATAGTAATGTAAGTACCGCGAAAACACACACATACACACAGACATATATATATATATATATATATATATATATATAGACCTCTCTCTCTCTTTATATATATATATATATATATATATATATATATATATATATATATACATATATAAATAAAGAGAGAGAGGTCTTCTGACATTTAGTACATTGCCTTCAAATGTGTTATTCGTTATTTCGTCTGCATTTTTACTGATTTCGAGTTTGTTTTTTTTGGTTTGTTGTTGTTATTGATGTTTGCTCTCTCTCTCTCTCTCTCTCTCTCTCTCTCTCTCTCTCTCTCTCTCTCTCTCTCTGTGTGTGTGTGTGTGTGTGTGTGTGTGTGTGTGTGTGTGTGTGTTTCCGCCGCGCCCATGAGGACGTGTTCACTTTCTGTCATCCTTTTTCTTGATCTTCCCATTTTTCAATCTCTCTCTCTCTCTCTCTCTCTCTCTCTATATATATATATATATATATATATATATATATATATATATATATATATATATATATATACATATACATATATATATAACTAAAAAAAAACTGGACTTATTATAGGCCCATTCTAGAGGGACCTGAACAAGTATTTTACAATAGTAATCATGTACAAAGAAAAATACGTCATATATCATTATGTTACTGACAGCAACTGCGCGTCTATTTAAGACTTTGTAGGGACGCGCAGCTGTTAAAAAGAAGTAAACACACACACACACACACACACACACACACACACACACACACACAGATTTAAAGGAGACAGACACAGAGAAACAGAGAACAACTGTCTCATTTTCCCTTTTAACCCTCAAAACTAAGAGGCTCAAGAACAAGACTTGACCGTAATAAAGAACAGCCGCCACCCCCAAGAATAGTTAGCGGGGCTCTCTGAGCTCCTACGTGAAGAGAAGACCCTGCTGAGGTCACCCTCGAGGACTCACAGGGTCTTGGCGAGGAATTACACCGCAGTCAGGTGCACAGCTTGGACACATGACAGCCTGTCCACTCGGCATCCGGCTTGAAGAAGGATTTTGAGCCGGAGAAGACAAAAGCTCCAGCGCTGGTTCTGTCTTCGGGCGGTGCCATAGACCACATGGTGCACGCGATTTTGAAGAGGGAAGAAGGGAGGGGGGAGTGGGGATAGGGGTGAGGGGTAGGGGGGGGGGGGACGCGGGGAATGGGGAGGGGGAGAGTCCCAGTTAATGGAATGGCCATACTTCACGTCACTCCTTCTGACGCAGTGGTTTCAACGCCAGAAAAGAATAGAGGAGAGCTGTATGAGATAATACGACTACTAGCGTGCTGCCGTCAGTAAATGATGATAAGAACTCGATCGCTTGTGTAGTTCGTGAGATTAATTAAAAGAAAAAGTATCAACGGAATTTCGCCGTAAAAAAAACAAAACAAAAAAAGAATCGTAGCGAACGAACTACACTTCCAAACTTGAATCACCGCTGAATAATTCCATATCTCTTGTCATCTCTTGTCTCTTTTTGTTGTTGTTGTTTTCTTTTTCGGTTTCTCCATCATTTATTTATACACTTTGTTCTTCTGTCTGTTTGTATGTCTGTTTGTCTGCCTGTCTGTCTGTCTGTCTCTCAATTTTCTTTTGTCATCCAGAAATGAAACTGTATTGTGCAATGTGGCGTTTTACATTTACAATGCCTTAAAGCGATTGCGTATTGCTAGAACTTAGATTACAGTATCATTACCAACTGTCAATAGCAATAATCTTCCGAAGCGTAAATATCATGCAACGTATTTTTGAAAACTGGTTTGCTTGGGCCTAAATCTGGATAAACCATTTCATATTCGTATTCGTATTCTCTCTCTCTCTCTCTCTGTCATTCTCTCTCATGCCGTTATTTTGATATGCGGACATGCTGGTTGCATTTGCATTAAATTCCCTGAGTTCCTGGATTCTCTCTCTTTCTCTAGTTTAGCAAGTAATGTCTGTCGTCATCCTTGATAGCTTCAATGTCCGTTCACGTGATGAGTAAAAGTTTGAGGAATGAATACAGGAAGATACACATATGTGCTTGTCTGTAGGCTCTGTATACAGGGAACAATGCTAACCCGACATGGGATTAATGTATTTCTTCCCCACACTTATTGTCGCGCTATTATGATTTAAGTTTTACGGTGTATTACTGGCAGCAAGAATGGTTTGGTTTGGTACGGTATGGTATATTATTTGTGGTATGGTACGGTACGGTACGGTATGATAAGATATGGTATGATATGGTCTGGTCTGGTCTGGTCTGGTATGGTATGGTATGGTATGGTATGGTATGGTCTGGTCTGGTCTGGTCTGGTATGGTATGGTATGGCGTGTACAGTGCGGTATAGTGCAGCAGACTATAGAAACGTGTAATTCAGGACA
>NC_134880.1:23284745-23309745 GCF_041734735.1 Babylonia areolata
ACAGATAGATAGATAGGACACCAACTATAACGTTCCATAGATAGATAGATAGATAGACATGACACCAACTATAACGTTTCATAGATAGATAGAGAGAGATAATACCAACTATAACGTTCCATAGATAGATAGATATGACACCAACTATAACGTTCCATAGATAGATATTACACCAACTATAACGTTCCATGGATAGATAGATAGATAGATAGATAGATAGATAGATAGATAGATATGACACCAACTATAACGTTCCATAGATAGATATTACACCAACTTTCACGTTCCCTATATGGAGAGATAGATATGACACCAACTATAAGTCCATAGATAGATAGATAGACATGATATCAACTATAACGTTCCATAAATATATAGACAGATATGACACCATGACGTTTCATTGATAGATAGATGGATAGACAGATAGATAGATAGATATGACACCAACTATAACGTTCCATAGATAGACAGATAGGACACCAAACCATAAACATTCCGCAGTGGACAGATAAGACAGGTGAGCGGTGGGTGCTGAACACAGCGTGGAAATGATCAACCTGGTGATAAGGACTCACAAGGACCCCCGCAAAACGACACAACGCTCGTGCGCGCGCTGTAAGGCACGTGACCAGCGCTCGTGTGTGCAGACGCGTGTTCAGTGATGCATACATCGCTATGTTTGGACACATCATATCAAACGACGAGAACCCAACCCATAAAAACGAAAGAAAGAAAAAAATGCAGAGATTTGGAGATAATGGAAGTCGTAAACGCTTTATGGGGGGGGGGGGGGGGGAGGAATGGAATAGATTCTGGATCTGGGAACTAAAAACGCGATACTTTCACAGTACAAGGTTTCAGTTATTCCAATATTCCTTGTTACCCCGTTACACTTGGTAATAAAGACATATTCTATTTCTATTCTATTCTATTATTGTTGTTGCTGTTGCTGGAGTATGTGGCGTCGCGTTTCTGACAGAAACATTTACGACGAATTTACAGACAATGCATACATAGCAAATAAACTGCCCAAACAATATACAGCTGTGTGTGTATTGAGCGTGACTCATTAATAGTCATGGCATAAAAGTCGAGAGGTCCTTCAAGCCATCCTCTCTGTCGTGATGGATAATGGAAAACGCTCGCGTGTGTTGTTCGCTTTTATCAATGGAAAAGTCAGCTTCCCTTCGATCACCATGAATTCCCCCCTCGCCATCCCCCCCCTCCCCCCGCCCCACACACCGTCCCCCCTCCCCCAACCTCCGCGCCCCCAAATAACAAATACAAGAACACCAAAAAAATACCACACACAAACAAGAGAGGCAAGGCCTTCAAGACTCACTTGTGATACACTTTAAAAAAAAAAAAAAATCCAAGCTTTTTATGTATTGAGTATAATTTCAAAATGTAATGTTTAAGATGAGAAAGATCAGTTTAAAGCAAATAAAGTCCCCTAGCATTAATTACAGAGTAATTTCCCTTTTTTACTATCTGGACCAAAACGTTTGCAAAATAAATAAAACTTCCATGCTTAGCAAAAGAAGTTCCTGTTTGAACAAAAAATGATAATAATGACTGCTCTTGTTGTTGGGTCAGAATATCAGATCAAAGTGCCAAGTTTAGAGAATACAAAAAATATAAATATAACAGTAAATGCAGTTTGCATATAATTAGGCTTCCTTTTTTTTTTTTTTTTTTGTGCCCATCCCAGAGGTGCAATATTGTTTTAAACAAGATGACTGGAAAGAACTGAATATTTCCTATTTTTATGCCTATTTTGGTGTCAACTGACAAAGTATTTGCAGAGAAAATGTCAATGTTAAAGTTTACCACGGACACACAGACACACACACACACAGAGAGATAACCGAACACCGGGTTAAAACATACTCACTTTGTTTACACAAGTGAGTCAAAAATCCAACAAAAACCAAAACTAAACAAAATATTTATTTTACTTCTTCATTCAAAGACAAACAAAATATTTTCTTTTTTTCCTCATTTATAAAGAAAATAAAATCTGACTATTTTTCTTCATTTCAAGACAAACTAATAATTACGTTGCCAGCTGCTAGCAACTCAAGTGCAGTGAAGATGGAACCGGGTCATTACGATAGTATAATCAGAGCTTCGTTATTATTGATAATGTACAGTTGCTGCCAAGAATACCTATCACAACAAGAATTTCTACATGGGAAAATATATCAATAGATAGACAGAAAGATAAATAAATAGATAAATAACTAAGTAAGTAAGTAAGTAAGTAAGTAAGTAACTAAATGACAATAAAAAAAGAACGTAAATAGAAACAAGTCACATTATTCCATCAACTTACAAGCGCAGGAAGAACACAACAATCATTATGCGACATTGACCACATTGTGAAACTGCACTTAAAGATCGTTTCAAGACTCGTGAAGAGATAAAACGATAAAACAACTTCAAGTAAAAAAACAAAGCAAAAAATCCCTGCGTATTTATCAGAATAGAATTAAAACAGTTGTCTATGTGATCGGTTTTCCGTTTGGAGCTCTCTCTCTCTCTCTCTCTCTCTCTCTCTCTCTCTCTCACTCTCTCTCACACACACACACACACACACTTTCAGTACAACTCACTGCCCAGCTTAACGCTTTGTGTGTGTGTGTGTGTGTGTGTGTGTGTGTGTGTGTGTGTTTTCTTTTGACGATGTTACCATTGCACTTTCTTCCGCATCCTCTCCGAGCACAGCCCCCTCCGCCCTGCTCTTGTTGTTTCTAGCAAAGTGGAAACCCTTTTATGTCGGCACATGGACGACTGATAATGGACCTCTGGATTGATGTAAGAGGCAGCACAAACATCGCCCAGGTAGGGCAGAACAGTATCAAACAAACTAACACCACCAGCTGTTTCAAACTGTTCCTGTACCGGGCACACTGATCGCTGGTGGTTCCCCCCCCCCCCCCCCCCACCAAAGTTCTTTGCATCAGATGGAGATCCCTCTTAAAGTGCAAAGACTATTGTTTGAAAAGAGAGAAAGAATGAACGGAGAAAGAAACAGAAGTTGGGGGTGGGGGAGGGGGGGAGGAGGGAGGAGAGGGGAGAACCTGCTTTCTTTGTTTCTCTGCAGGCTAACTTGTACCAGCCGATGTAGGGAAAGTCGGCCTACTGAGCAGCTCTGACTTCATTTTGGGAGCAAACGTTTATACTGTTGTCGTAAATCATTCACTTACGAACGTTCCTGGCCTGGATATATATATATATATATATATATATATATATATATATATATATATATATATGTGTGTGTGTGTGTGTGTGTGTGTGTGTGTGTGTGTGTGTGTGTGTGTGTGTTTAAATCTCTCTTTAATGCAAACACCACAGCCTTTCATTGTTTACGGTGTATGCATTTGGCATTCAATACTGTGTGTATGTATGTGCATTACCCTGCAGATCTAGTTCAGCCAGTGCTTTTTTCTGTTGTTTTCAAAATAGACAATCCCAAGTGCACACACAATTCAGAATCCGTCGTCGATCCGGAATGAAAACAGTGCACACACACACACACACACACACACACACACACACACGCGTGTATGTGTACGTGCGTGTGTACATTTACTTGCCTGTATATGTAGCCACAAATGAAAAATGAAAGAAAAAGAAGACAATGAGATAAACAGGGCAACAAAGACGACCTTCACTCTCTTCCCCACACACCCGACCCCACCACCTCATTAAGAAAACAACAACAACAGCCAAACAACAACAAAACGAAACCAAAAAAAAAACAG
This sequence comes from Babylonia areolata, assembly GCF_041734735.1. Taxonomy (NCBI): domain Eukaryota; kingdom Metazoa; phylum Mollusca; class Gastropoda; order Neogastropoda; family Buccinidae; genus Babylonia; species Babylonia areolata. The sequence goes on from NC_134880.1 coordinate 23,288,519, forward strand.
AGAAGAAAAGAGAAAAAAAATCCAATCTAACAGGAAGAGAAACAATAAAGTGACAAGAAAAATGAAACACCCGCAGGCTTCAAAACCTCATCCCGCCCCATTGTTCCACACACGCCAGACACACGCACAAAAAAGCACCGAGACGCTTTGGCTTCGCTGTCGTCATAAACTTAGGGCCGGAAAGTCGTCAAAAAAGACTCATTAATGACGTAGCGAAGCGTGCCGTATGTGTTATCAGCCAGGCGGTAATTAAAGGTAAGTGTCCTGACTTCCTCGGGCCTTTCCCCGTTGGCGCAGCGGTCTTGTAAAGAGAAGTGGACGAACAAACGAGCAATTTTTGGCATCGGAAAATATGCTTCCTGCGGCGACACGGCTAGTAGTTGGTGGGGGGGGACCGAACGAGCAGAGGGCGGCACGGGACGGGGACGGGCCAGATAGCATCTCCATCGCGATAGCTTTATTGAAGGCTGGCAGTGGCAAGCTGACAATAGAGCAGCGAAAATCTACCCTACAGGACACACTTTGCTGCTCCTCAAAAGGTTTTCCCCCCGCTGCAACCTGTTGCCATGTTTGTTTGACAAATTGTCTGTGATTGGGAGGAAGGGGCCGTTATTCAATATTCATAGCTTTGTCGTGATGCTATGGTTGTCTTTATGGCGGCTTTGACGTTTCTCGCGCCCACCTGAAAGGGGGGTTGGGAGGGGGGTGGGGGGAGTGCTGGGGGCAGGGGGGTAGGGGTTGGGGGAGGGGGGTTCGGAAGCGTGCACCGCTCGAACAAAACATCACTTTTATTAAACGTCAGCGGATGAAGAGGGGCGATAACATGTACCGGTGTCATATTGTCAAGTAAGAGGGAGCGACCCCCAGGACTAGGCCACACGTCGGCGAACTTCGTTGGCAACTTTATTAATTTAAATTGATACATTACATGTTTTGCTGTTGTTGTTGTTGTTGTTTTCCGAAACCCCCCCTCCCCCGCCCCCGCACCCCCGCCAAACCCCCTCCCTACCCCCGAGTCCCCCCTCCTGTGCCCGTGTTGATGATTTACTTTCTGAATAATTCATGTTTGTGATGATGCTGTCAGTGTGTATAATATACATGCATGCGGGGTTGTTATTTCGCTGCCTGCCATGTAGCAGAAGCGAGACTGATGGTTACTCCGCATGCACACAGCGAAACAGCTGCTGTTTGCAGGTGCTCACACATGTTGACAGCATCTTAATAGGAAACATGTACTGCTACTACTACTGCTGCTGCTACTACTACTACTGCTGCTACTGCTAAAGCGAATCATCATCATCATCGTCGTCGTCGTAGAGTAATAAAATTGATGTAGCGCCTTTGCATGTGAGACATGTTCAGGAGCGTTGTACAATGCAAACACCGCGCATAAGATATACACTTACATGCATAACCCTGCACAGACGTCCAGCAACAGCAACAACAAAAAACTTCTTTTTGGTTACTTCGATACTTCATGGGTGATTTCTGTTCCTCACCATTACCCTCCCTAACTAATTATGTTAATGAAAATATTAATTATATTCCATGATAATCTGTCACAGCTTTCACTCTCAATCGTTGCATAGATTATATTCAGATATGTCTTGGCAGCATAAACAGCTGTTGTCTCACTCTTTCCGTGATGCAAACACAATTATGCCAGGTTTAAAGAAATGATAAACACATTAACAGAAAGTTCAGCTGTTAACTCTAACAGCTGACTCGAGTTCGAAGACTCCTGTCTGTGAAAAATGACTGGTAGGTGTACCGAATCTGTTTTGCGACTTTGTGTGAACCGCTGAGAGAATATGCATTATATTTATTCAGAGTATTTTTTCTGATACATCCCATTTTGTTTTTATTACATTCCAGTTTATTCTCTGAACGCTTCATCAAATAACCTTATATATGATTTTATTTCTTCTTTCTTCTCGTTCATCGATACAATTTCATTTTACCGGCCAACTATTTGATGACAACTGTAGTATGCATCTACTGCAACATCTTCGATGTTGTCCAGATATTTAAACTTTACAGTACAGGGCATTGACTGTGGTGACATTTTTTAAAATTTTTATGGTGGAGTTGAGTCTGGGGACAAACTAATTACGACATGAAGTTACGCTTGCTCATTGATGTTCATACAGTCGTTACTGGCTATCGGAATGGCTTGTATATGACGCAAAAGTGTAAAGCTTTTATCAACCCTATGACAATACTAAATTGTAATTGTTTATTCATGTGTTTTTTTTCATACTAAAGTACTAAATTCTGAAAAAAAGCACAAAAATAGAACATAATTACCGAAGAAGACAAATATGTGTCTGCATATACTCCACACAAAAATGAACATGAGGTCCATCTGTAGAGTTCTGTCCAAGTGAAAGAGAACTTTGTAATTTTACAATTTCTATTGATAAACTTTTTATCATTTTGATGTATTGTTTTTAAACCATGTTTACAACAACAACACTGCGGCAGTGTATGCTACTCACCCATTATACATGCAGCACTCAACAGTGAACACACACACACACACACACACACACACACACACACACACACAACTTCTCCTCCAATCTCTCCCTCGATCTCTCCCCTCTTCTCTTGAAGTGGTGATGTTTTTTTGTTTGTTTGTTTGTTTGTTTTTTGTTTTTTTTTGGGGGGGGTAGATGGGGTGGTGTGGATGTGGTGGTGGGTACAGGATGGGGAAAAAAAAGGCAATGTCCATTTCCGTTTCCTATTATATACCCACCGCACGTGCCAATGTTCAAACTCAGAGGACAATCTGATCAAGCGATGACCACAGCTGCTTTGGAAGCTACGACTGTACAGCGAAGAAGAAGGTAAAAGCGCCAGTGTGCTGGGAGCTGGGACCAATGGCGAGTGACACGGTGTATGGTCAAACAAACGTTTGATCTCATCTCCACCCTCCCCCCCCCCCCCAAACCCTCTCCCCCACACCCCCTACTAGGGTTTATCCGACTGACTGACCACACGCATGCTCTTATCAAAAAATCCACCCGGAGGGACTCGTGCTACCGCGAGCACAGCACACTCCACAAAGCACCCATAAAAGTGGGGGAAACTTATGCTTATATGTTAAAAAAAAAAAAAACAACCAAAAAAAAACAAAAAAAAAACCCAAACCCCCCCAGAAATATGAGAGACAGAGACATAGAGAGAGAGAGAGAAAGGCTGGTGGTGGAAGTGAATAGCGGGGTCAGGGGGGAAAGGATGGTGACAGCGGTGAGATGGTGGGGGCGGGGGATGGGGTGGTGTGGAGTTGATGCCCACACACGTTTATCTGGGTGGGGTGTTTCGGGTGGGTGGAGTGTGTAGAAGGGAGAGACTAAGAGGGTAGCTAATTTCTTCCCCTGTGGATATATATATATATATATATATATATATATATATATATATATATTTCCCAAAGCTCTGATTGATGGGGTGGTAAGGGAGGACAGGAGGCGGAGAGGGGTGGGTGGGGGTATGGGGATGAAAAGAGGGGAGGGCAGATAAAGGTGAACTGAGACAAGTATTAACCCTCCTCCCCCCCCCCTCTCCTCCATTGCAGAGTGACCGCAGGCTTGTACTGTACTGTGCCGCACTGTGTCGTATAAACTGCATAATATAATACTGCCTTGCACAGTATTGTACAGCATTGTTGTTATACGTTACGACACGAGTCTCCATGTGAAAGTCAGGCTGCTCTCTCCGTGAAAAGCGGGACGTCACAGAACATCCAAAATCCAGGAAATATTTATAGCCATCGAACACACACATACGTGTGTGTGTGTGTGTGTGTGTGTGTGTGTGTGTGTGTGTGTGTGCAGATATACAGATTAACTTAAAATATCCTGACTGTACACTATTTCAGTTAGAATTTAAGTGAGTCAAAAGTTTTCATATAGTATTACTAGAGTCCCCAGTTAATCGAATCTAGTAGATAAATAATAATAATAATAATAATGGTATTTATATAGCGCTGAATCTTGTGCACAGACAAATCAAAGCGCTTTCGCACCAGTCATTCTCACGCACGCATAACTCACTGGAGAAACTGAAAGACAAGGAAGAGGCAGGGAAGGGAGGCTATTTTTGGGAAGAGGTGGGTTTTAAGGCCAGACTTGAAAGAGCTGAGTGTGGAGACTTGACGAAGCGAAAGAGGAAGTTCATTCCAATAAAATGTGTATGCAAAGAAAATCAGTTCAACACATGCTGTTCTCCTGTGTTCTCTTTGGGTTCTATCTACCCATAAAGTGTGATTTCAGCTGTAAATGTTTCTCTTTTATTGGAAGCCACGTTATCCGTCTAAACTGCATGGCTACGAAGTTATGTTATATGTAAGTCGATAGAAAGTTCACTGTTAATATCATCAAGTTTCTTTCTCTCTGGTTGTGTCACTCTCTGTCCCCGTTGTGTATGTTTCGCACCCTCCATACACGAGACAGACACACACACACACACACACACACACACAGAGAGAGAGAGAGAGAGAGAGAGAGAACATTAGTTAAGAGCCTCGTGTCGATAGGGCTCTATCAAGTACGTTTTACAACGCACCTGATAAGTGGATATGTTTGAAATTAGTTTTTGTATTTCCAGGTGTATCCGTGTGGAACTTGGGTAAGTATATCAATTTTGATATTGTGGTGCCAAGGTATTGTACTATGTTTGCGAGCAAAGGCCCAGTATGCTAGTAGTATCACTTTCTTGAAACCCAACTGGACTTCTGACAAGATTAACGCTGTCTTGATATCCAGCTATATTTTATATGATATGCAACTTGGCCTGCTTTCCTGAAGCTGACAGTAATGTACGTGGTATAAATTATTTTGGTTGCTCTCTTTTGGAGGGAAATTAGCTATTTATGATGAATGTCTGTAGGAAAGCTCCAGACTGTACATACGAAAGTAATGTGAGGACGACAATGAGCGCAGAAGAAAATTCTTTGAGCATCACGGTACATTGTAAGGCGTGAACAGTCCATAATAAGCCTTGGGACAGACTGCGCGCGCGCGCGTGCGCGTAGTGAACGCGCAAAGACGGAAAATCCGAAGTCCATTATATCCAAACCCATCACATATCATTACACGTGCTCCCTTGAACCGAAGGGCCATCAGATAGCCTCCTGCTAGTCCAATAATAGCCACAGGGGATATCCGTGGACCAGTGCCAACACCCAGCCTTCGCTGGTCATTTCCGCGCACGAATGCGCCCCGCTTAACGCTTTCCGACCTGCCCACCCCATTCTCTCAGCAACAAGGACGCGCAGCAGCGAATGGCTTGCACCCAACGTCACGGGGAGGGTATGACGTGTGTCGCGAGTCCATGTCATCGAAATAATGGCGTCATTAAGGGGAGAGTATCGGAGCTCGTCTGCTTTTGTCAGCTTCCCGGAACGATCATTGAAACAGCGGTGGGCCTGGGCCGGAATGCGTGGGGCCGCTGTCTTTGGGCTGACTTGTGACAGCCGTAATGGTGATAACACCGACGACAGCTACAGCTATAACAATAATGGTAATTATGATGATGATAATAGTCATTATCATCATTGTAACATGTTCCGAGTATCTGTGTTGAGAGTAGATTTCGAATCTAGATCTGAGTTAACTCCCTTGGCTTACCAACCGCTGCATCAATGAACGCTTCTGTGAAACGAACTCAGATCAAGATTCGAGATCTACTCCACACACAGATAGACAGGACATGCTACAATCATCATCATAATCATGATAATTATAGTCATTTTACACATCACATACTGTTACATTGCACGTTGCCCAACTGGACTTCAAACCGAAACAAAATCACTGATAGCAACAAGGAAGACTTTGATGATTTTTTTTTAATAGACGGCAAACAGTTACAGCAATGACACGAACCCCAAACCTCTCCTCTCTCAATGCCATGGGCCTCCCACTACGCTTCCCTGCCATTTAACTGCTGCGGTTGATATATCGCTTTATTAAACAGGACCAACGCCTCGACCACACCACCCTTCACGGAGAAAAACCACAGCCACGAACAACTTGACCTTAAGGACAGATCGTCAATAGGTCGTTAAAACTCATCACTACAGCCTATTGCTTTAACGTGTTTCACCTGCTTCATTAGCTTCCCCCACCATCTCGTCTTCTTCTCAGGTCTGTCATTTTGTGCATGTGCGTGCCAGTGAGTGTGCGCGCGCGCGTGCGTGTGTGTGGTCACGGGACTGGAGAGAAGAGCGACTCAGCGGACAGTGGTCTCATGAATCACATGAATGGAAGAGAAACACTTGACCTTCAGAAGGGAAGGTAACTGGTCGTTCAACTCGGGTTTCTATCGGCGGTAATAAAGAACTCGTGAACAGCTCAGAACACAGGACCAACGCCTCGACCACACCAGCCTTCATGGAGAAAGACCACAGCCATGAACAACTTGACCTTAAGGGAGGATCGCCAACAGGTCGTTAAAACTCACCACAGTTTCAGTTTCAGTTTCAGTAGCTCAAGGAGGGGTCACTGCGTTCGGACAAATCCATATACGCTACACCACATCTGCCAAGCAGATGCCTGACCAGCAGCGTAACCCAACGCGCTTAGTCAGGCCTTGAGAAAAAAAAAGAAAAAAAAAGAAAAAAAAGGTGAATAAATAATAGATAAGCTTACATAAATGAATAAATAAATAAATAGATAAATAATAATTATGATATAAAAAAAGGTAGCAGTAATGATAATAATAATATAATAATAAAATAATAATAATAATAATAAATATATAAATAAATACACAACACCACAACGGGCTGATAACATCGATTAGCAAGTGGTCCGACTCCATCAGAGTAGTTCCACATCTCTGCACGCAAATTTCGTTCCATTTCTTTTCATTTCGTCCATCTCGATCTTTGTCATTTCTTTTCATTTCGTCCATCTCGATCATTTTGCATTTGTATTTCAAACGTAGCAGTGCGTTGTATGCGAACCGATTAGCCTGGTGGTGCTGGAGTCGTATTTCTCTATCTGTTAATTTTGTTCCCATTGATTTTGACAATTTGCTTTCTGTTTATTTATCTATTCTTTCAGTCATTTATTTTACTGACTTGTTGATTCAGTCACTGTTGCTTGTTCCATATTTCTGTCATCACTTGCTGACCCCCTCTCTTCACACTAATCCATTCGCAGATTGCAATTCCAGCTCGCGAACACGCGCAACATTCACTGACAGGACCATTCACTTATTTGCTGTCACATACAGTGGAGTGACTGGGATCGAGGCTCCGTTTCCGCATAAATTTTTGCCCTTTGGAAAGATACTTTACTCCGATTTTCCTCACTCCACCCAGGTGTGAACGGGTACCTGACTTCGGTTGGGGATGGTTAAAACGGCGGAAGGAGATATGAATTTACTGCAATCGACAAATCTATTTAGCTTTGCTATGTTGTTGTTTTGTTTTGTTTTTTGCCAGATATACCCGGGCATCCAGAAGGATACACACACTTGGTTTAAAGAAGTTTTTTTTTCGGGACACGTGAAATACAAACTGCCAGCATTTGTCATAGAACTGCAACAAACATAAAGCTTCATTCAAACATAAGGCACAAACGATTATTCATTATAACGACTTGTGTGCAACAATAACAAAGGAACATTGCTAACATGATACCTGGTCTAATATGCTTTCTTGTCAAGTTTTTTCAGAGCAACGCTCCCTTGATATTCAGCTGCGTGGTCAAGTATTCCCATCTGCGTGCACAGTACACTTCAAAGAGGAAGGTGGCAGAATGGTTAAGACGCTTACCTGCCAATACAGTGTGTGTGAGGGTCTGGGTTCGATTCCCGGTCTTTTCCTTTCTCCCAAGTCTGACTGGAAAATCAAACTGGGCGTTTAGTGATTGGGATAAGACGATAAACCGAGGTCCCGGTTTATTTTCTTACCGAGGTCTGCAGCACGAACTTGACGCACTGAAAAAGAATCCTTGGCAACAAAAGTGTTGTCTTCTGGCAAAATTCTGTTGAAAATGTCCACTCTGCTAAGTACACAAATAATGCATGTACTTAAGGTCTATCTAAGCGCGTTGGGTTATGGCTGCTGGTCAGCCATCTGCCTAGCAATTGTGGTGTAGCGTATATGAACTTGTCCGAACGCAATGACGCCTCCTTGTAGAGTTGAGTTTAACGACCTATCGGCAGTAAGCCCTTAAGGTCAAGTTGTTCATGGCTGTGGTCTTATCATGGGGGCGTGATGTGGTCAAGGCGTTGGTCCTGACGCCTCCTTGAGAACTTGAAACTGAAGTACAGCCGACACTGGGTAGCTTCTGACCTGCGACCGGAAACCCCGCAATGCTATGACTGATGAGGATTCACAAACAATAAAGAGTGGTAACTCTCTCCATTTACAAGGTACACAACTTCAAGTCACCGCTGCTTGTGCTGTCGATTCAGCTAGCACACAGGTAAATAAAAAGTACATTGGAACAAACTCAGACATTACAGGATTCAGATCACGACGTCAGTTCGCCCATGATGGCTCATTCTAAACTGCATTTCGTTTACGAGTTCCTCACTGTTTCTGTTTTTTCGTCCACACAACCTCTGTGAGTACCTTCACTGTTTCTGAGTCCATCTGATTTGTCAGCGAGCCCGTTCATTGTCCTGTGTCTCTTGTTTGGGAGTCTGTTCCTCAGTCTGTTCCAGTTCCCACGACTCTCAACGTTTCCTTAATCCCTTCATTTGTAGCACTGTAACTTTATGTTTGCCAAGAAACAACAGCTGTAGAAGTTTTCACCAGTTAATCTAAAAAACAAAACAAAAACAAAACAAAAAACAAATTACAACAACAAAAACAAAAAGAAGAAACAGCTTCCCATCCGACTGTATGAATGTGAGTCTGTACCTTTCTGGCTCGACTTTTAATAGTTTTTTGGGTGGCATTACCATAATTTAATTAATAATGCTCCACCACCACTCGGCAATTGTCCCGTGGTCATGTTCAAAGAGCGACGAACGAAACCTGGATAATTCTATGCCTGCAAGGAGGGCGTGGAACACAATTGTTCCCGTCACTTGGCGACACCATAAAGGGTGACTTTACCCGTCACGGGCACAGAGGGGGGAGGGAAGACGCTGGAACGGTGAAAAAAGGAAGGGGTTGGGAAAGGGGTAAAGCGTGAGGAAATAAGGTGTGCAACAGAAAAAAAAAGAGAGACGAAGGAAGGAAGGAAGGAGGGACTGAGGTGGCAAAACGAGCACATAACTTGTCAGTAGAGGTAATAACGGAGGGGGTGGGGGTGCGGGGAGAGGGGTGGGGTGTGGTGGGGTGGGGTGGGTTGGGGGTATTTGTTTCCGGGTCGAAGCACACGTCTCCGTTTTTACCGAAGACTGGTTGTCTTTAAGCACAGGTGTCTTCTGTTTCTCTCCTCACCTCTCCTATTATCCCTCCTCCCAACCCCCGAAGTCTCTTTACTACCACTTGTCTCACCCCCTCTTCCTCCTCTTCCCCCTTCTTTCGCCCCCCCACACCGATGTGATTGGCGCGTGCCAGTCTCCAAGTCACCCTGAGGGGCGCGTGGCCTGTGAACTCGGCACGTGGCGTGCATATGGCGCCGGGTGGGTTAGTGGTGGGCCGTGGTGGTAAGGTGATGATGATTGTGTGTGCGTGATACACACACACACACACACACACACACACGGAAGGGGGGGGGGGGGGAAGAGAGGGAGGTGGATTGGGGTGTGAGGTGTGTGGGTAGTGTCTTAGCTGTCAACAAGAGGTGCACTGACGAGGTGTTACGACAAAAAGCTGATTGTTGTGGGTTGTGTTTTTGTTGTTGTTGTTGTTTTGTGCTTTTTTTTTCTTTTCTTTTTTGTTGTTGCTGGTTGTGGAGGTGGGTGGGAGGGATGTGTGGGAAAGGGGACTGGAATGGGGTGGTGGTCCCGTTGACGTGGTGGTGGTTGTCGAGGGTGGAAGTGAGGGGGGGGGGATGAACAATGCGTATCGCTTCCGTTCTGAGCCCTGTTGCCGCTCCGCATTTTGGGAAGGGAAGACAATGGGGTGTGTTTCTCGCTGAATTCATTTCCAGGTTCCTTGCCCCCCTCTCTCTCTAACCCGTCCCCTCACACTCTCGTCAATCCTTCTTTAATCGCCTGGTGATGATCCACGTCCTTAGCCTGTCTCTCTCCCTCTCTCTCTCTCTTTCTGTCTCTGTCTGTCACTGTGCCTCTGTCTGTCTGTCTCTCTCTCTCTGTCTGCCTCTCTCTGTGTGCCTGTCTCTGTCTCTCGCTCTGTGTCTCTGCCTCTCTGTCTGTCTCTTTCTCTCTCTGTCTCTCTGTCTGCATGTCCATCTGTCTTGTCTCTCTCTGTGTCTCTGCCTCTCTGTCTCTGCCCCCCCTCTCTTTCTCTGTGCCTGTCTCTCTCTCTCTCTCTCTCTCTCTCTCTCTCTCTCTCGTTATTGTGTCTTAATTTCTATTTGAGGATGCCATACTACTTTTGTTGGTTGACAATATTGTTTGTAATTATTAAGGGTAGAAGTTTTCTTTGTTTATTTGTATACAACGCTTCAAATGGCTTTTAGTTCGCGTGTGTGTTTTACACCACAGAGCGTGAGATTATGTAATGACCTCGGTGTTTCGGTTTTCTGTGTGTGTCCGTGTGCCTTTGTATGTCTGTGTGCATTTATGTATCTTTGTATGTATTCATCTATGTATGTATGTCAGTCTGTATGTATGTCCGTTTTTCTGTGTTTGTATGTCTGTATGTATTCATCTATATATGTCTGTCTGCAAGTAAGTAAATAAGTAATAATGTATGTATGTATATATGCATGTATGTAGGTAGGTAGGTAGGTACGTACGTACGTATGCATGAAGGTACGTAGGCATATAGGTATGTAGAAATATAAGTATGTCCGTCATAGAGTGTAACATCATTATTTTCTCTGGAATTCTTGGTATGTCACACCAAGTCTGGCTTGAAACAGGGAAACTATTTCGTTTTTACACATTCTAATATCGATATGATGACAACGCACTTCTGGGAAGGTGATAAAAATTGCAAAGAAGCCAAAGATGTTTACACAGTCATGTCACTGTTACATTTATATCCCCCCATACCCCCCACCCCACCCCCACCCCCCCACCCCCGCTTTTTCTGATTCATTAACACAGTGATTGATGGCAATCATTTTGTCATTTTTAGTTAGAATAGTAACTTCTTTTTTGGTCAGTATTGGAAGAAACATTAATGCATACGTGTGCCAGGAGCAGCAAAAATGAAGTATCAATAGAAGTTCGTAGAACAGGCTTGGGTATTTTACACTCGGTGACGTCAATTGTGTGCACACTTCGGGCCACCCTGACCTCAGTCGTGGAGAAGATGACATCCTATTCGAAATATTCGGAGTTTACGCCCGATCCGCAGATTATTATTTTGTCGAACGAACTAGACTTAGTCCGGAGTTATTACTGTATTGCACATAATAATGCACACGAAATATGCGTTTGACGATGATTTATCAAAGCCACCGATGAAGATTGTGAAAGTTTGAAAATTTAACAGATCTATACCTATATCACATTATATTGTGTGTGTGTGTGTGTGTGTGTGTGTGTGTGTGATAGACTCGATTTGAAACGATCGGACTAACATCGGTTAATAATCTGAGCTGCTGACTGTCAGAAAAAAAGTAATTATCTGAGTTATAGCCTATTCAAAAGACCTAAATCAAACTATTTTATTGCATCCCCCAAGAGGCGAGCATTGATATATATATATATATATATATATATATATATGTCATTGTTGATGAGCTCGCGCCACACACACACACACGCGCGCGGGCGCGCGCGCGCGCCAGTCACACACACACAGAGAGAGAGAGAGAGAGAGTGTGTGGGTGTGTGTTGCGTGTGTGTGCGTTTGCGTGTGTGTGCGTGTGTGTATGTGTATGTGTCTGTGTGTGTCCTTTCAGGAAGACAACACCAACAACAAAATACTAATTTTAAAAAAAAAGGGGTGGGGGATAAAAGCAACAACAACAAAAAAACAAAAAACAAAAAAACCGAAAAAAAGTGGGTAGCTGCAAAATGACAGGCTCCACAGCCAAGCGGTCTGTGACAGGCTTTCAACTGACTGCTCAAATCACGCGAAAACGGCAACAGTTGAAACTGGTCAAGCATGCAGATAGCGTGTCCGATCATCAGGACAACAAAACACCATTCGTATAAACAGACAGAGACAGAGAGAGACAAAGGACAGAGAGAGAGACAGACAGACTGTGAGACAGATAGACAGACAGAGGCAGAGAGAGAGGCAGAGACATAAAGAGACGGAGATAGAGAGAGACAGAGACAGATTTAAAAGAGAGGATATAAGGAGAGAGAGAGAGAGAGAGTTGGGGAGGTGAGTGTATGTTGGGGTTGGGGGTGGGGTTTAGGGAGATGTGTGTATGTTAGGGGTGGGGGTGGGGTTTAGGGAGATGTGTGTATGTTGGGGAGAGGAGGGGGTGCGTGTGCAACAAACAAACAAACAAACAAAAAAATGGAGCTAGAGTACAGATATTCAAGGGAATGAAATATCTTCGTCTTTTTCTTCTCCTTGCATTCATTTGACTATAATCATCATTCCAGTCCGCCAAACTAATGAAGCCGTTCCATCTATTTGCAATATGTCTCTTGCCATTATAACTTTGAGTTTGTGTGAAGAAGGGTTAGTTTCCTTGGGGAAGATGAATGCCACATAAAAACTGAACAATGTTTATCACTCGGATACTACCGTTTGCACGCGCAAACTCAACATTGTCCATTCCTTTAAGACTACAATATGAACCGGGGGAGACGACAACCCTGGCGTACATAGCTCAGAATCTAACCGAATATTCAACAGAAACTCAGCGATGAACCAATGGAAAGTGAACGTCATATGAAAAATGATTTCTAAGTTAAAAAGATTAACAAGGAAAAAACCACCTTTCCATGCGAATTGAATATGATGGACAGATTCTGTCTCCGTAAACTATATACCCTTCAAACTAAAACGTCAATAAGACGATGAAGACGAGCCCTTGTATTCCTTTGTCAATTTATTAGCTGAATAAAGAAACACCTCACAAACCTAAGGCAACAGCGATTTTACACACTGATTCAAAAACAAGATGACGAACTCCTCTGAACCTTTACGGATATAGAGACAACTCGAGTATCGCACAACAAACATTCTGTCCAGAAAAGGGCTTGACAATTCCTCCTCCTTCTTCTTCCTGCTTCATTCAGTCCAACCCTATTAATTTGTTTGTTCATTTTCGTTCATTTTCAAGTCATTATGAGAATGACAGAAACCTTGTCTGTCACCTCTTGTATCCACTAGCGATGTGCTCAAATGTGAGAAAAATGCGGACAAGGAACAAACAGTGAGGGGTAAAGGCAGAAACAAACGAAAGGAAGAAGAAGAAGAAGCAGAAGAAAGTGAAGAAGAAGAAGAAGAAGAAGAAGAAGAAGAACAACAACAACAACAACAACAACAAAAGAATAAGAAAGACACAGGAGGAAGAAAGGTTATATGGAATGAAGAAAAAAACAAACAAACAAAAAAAAACAAAAAACAACAACAGATGCAAATGACATTTGTCTTCCGAATCCGATCCCAACAGATGTTACCTCTTCGCATCATTTTCATAATATTGTGACAGTAGGCACGTAACCCTGCCTCCTCCCCAACCCCCCTTCCCCGACGCCCCCCCCCCCCCCCTACCCTCCCACACTCCTCCCTCCACCCCACCACGCTTCCCCCCCCCCCCTCCCAAAAAAAAAAAATCAAAAAAAATCACGTATTTTTAATACAGCTGCACTCATCTGTAGCATACACGGTCGTGTCGCCCACAGATTTCTCGTGCAGGGAGCACGGTGAAGTCTAATGAGCGAGACGTTCGATGTGGGGGCCTTGTATTGGCCGTGGTCGCGTGGAAGTCTATGGTCTTTGGATCGTGGGAGCGTGACTCTCTCATATCTTTATCATTTTGTGTAAACAAAGCAAGGCTTTTGACAAGATATAGTTTGACACGGCACGCGCGGAAGAGTTTGATATCGACATAAAAGTCAGCTTTGAAAAAAAAAAGTGTTCGGTGGAAGAAAAGGGGTGTTGTTGTGTCTGTGTTTTGTTCTTGGATATTGTGGTGGTCGTGTGATGGTGAAAGTGGTGGTGGTATTGTGGAGTGTGTGTGTGTGTGTGTGTGTGTGTGTGTGTGTGTGTGTGTGTGTCTGTGTGAGTGTGAGTATGTGCGTGTGCGTGCTTGCGTGCGTGCGTGCGTGCGCGTGTGTGAGTGTGTGTGCGTGTGTGTGTATGCGTGTGTGTTAGCAGTGATAGTGGCAATTATCTTCATGTCACAGTTAATTTCCATGTATTATATCATTTGCAAGATTATGATCGTAACTGAGCAGATTTTACACCAAAGCAGATGGGAGGATGTGATCGGTATTTATACATATTAATCATATGAAAATTGATAGTGATTCCTACCACAAATTTTCATACTGTGGATAATAAAGTTTAACTCACTCAGTACGGCCAGTCCTCTCTTCTCCTCTACACAGACCCATCGGATGTCCAGTGGGTGTCTGAATGACTCAACCTTTAGCTTCCGTCGTCAGAACTGTGGTGTTCTTTGTCAACATTCACCTCTTCAATATAAGAGCCTTCCGCTTGCAATATTTTGATGATGTTAATTGGGGTGAAACGCTGTTAACGTCGTCACTTTCGCCGTTCGTATGGAGAGAGTTAAAACATGAACTAAAAGCGGTGTCAAAATGCGAGCTAATACATTTGCATTCTACAAAAGTGTGTGTGTGTTTTTCCTTTTTTTGTGTTTTTGTTTTGTTTTGTTTTGTCTTGTTTTTTTAACAAAGTTTATTCAAAGAAACACCAAAACAGTTGTACAACGGATGATCAAAACAAGCTAGATTATATGACAGTGCTCTAAAATGGACGTTTGCCAATCAACTGGTTGTGTCTGCAAGTGCACCGAAAAAGTGTCTGGTAGAATTTTGCGTATTCAGTACGAGGTAGAAAAATCATCAAACTGATGGTCAGTTTTGAAAGGGTGTTTGGTTAGATAAATGTATTCTTTTCTTCTTCTTCTCATTATCATTATTATTATTATTATTATTATTATTATTATTATTATTACTATTATTATCATTATTATTGTCATCACTATTGGAATACGTGAATGACAAATGTTATGTTAGGTGTCTGTAAATGGAACACTTCGACTGCGAGCACCTCACGCAACGGAGCGAACTATAAGCACCCCGCCGCGAAGTTGTTTGTTGTGTTACAGTGTTACACCGCACGTGTTGGATAATAACTTTCAAACTTTCTTTTTTCTTCTTCTTTTTCTTATCTTTCTTTATTTCTTTCTTTCTTTTTTTAATACAGCCGGGCGGGGCGGGGCGGGCGGGGGGGGGGGGGGGGGGTGGGGGGGGGGGGAGGAACACAACCGTGTTCGATTTTTATTCTGGAGTTTTGTTTCCACGTTGACACTTTCCCTACTGTTCTGTGTGTTCCAGCAAAAAGTTTTCTCACATAACTTTCCCGCATTGTGGGGGTGGTGAGGGTTGGGGGGTCGGGGGGGGGGGGGGGAAGAGGGGTGGGGGAGAGAGGTGTAGGGGCGGAGGGGTGGGGGGGGGGGGGGGCTGAAGTGTCGGAATATAATCATTCATCATGCAAGACGGCTTCTCGGCAGCTTCTCTGTTAACAGAGAATAATTGCTGATGGAGTTTTAATTTGGTTCCGTGGGATGTGGAAATCTACAGAGCTAGCGGTGTTACTGCAGTGACCTGCTGTGTGGTTTTGTTTCTTTTAAAAGGTCTTTCGCAAACCCACCAAAAAATTGCGAATACATTAAGCGTGAAACAAAACTAACAGAACAATACATTATGAGAACACAAACATCATGCTCTAGAGATACAGAGCAGCGGGGAATATAGTTTAAAACCCACCCTCACCCCCACAGTCAGTATATAATCAATCATGGCTTGTGCGTCAACCAGCTTCTGTTTCGCTGGAAGAAAGGTGACATTTCTAACCGATATCATTTTGTTGGAATTCTGGTGGAAATGTGTGTGTGTTTGTGTGTGTTTTTTTGTGTGTGTGTGTGTGTGTGTGTGTGTGTGTGTGTGTGTGTGTGTGTGTGTGTGTGTGAGAGAGAGAGAGAGAGAGAGAGAGTGTGTGTGTTTGTGTTTGTGACTTTTTATCTATTTTTTTCTTCTTCTTCTTCTCCTTTTCCGAGACTGCTGCAAGAATAATAGCATAGCCACTCCAGCGCCAAAAATTTACAGAAGAAAGTAACTTCTTGTGAGCTCTGTCTGTCTCTTTCTCTCTCTCTCTTATTTCGCTCGCTCGCACTTCCCGCCTTTTTTGTCTTTTTTTTTTTTGTACCCCTTCAATTATCGGGAAGTTTTCCTCCTCCTTGTTCAAGCCCTCCCAGAGGCCATCTTTGGGAATCATTTTTTCCCCCGTCCTCCGACCAGCGTCACAGCTAAAACCGTGCTTACGACAAGCCAGCGACTTGATTGGCTGCTTTTTATGGCGACGCTATTTCAACTTCCATCCCTTCAGAATCACAAGAAATAAAAGGGACTTCATACGGAACATGCGGTTTAATCAGATTTCAAATCGCCGCGGAGCGGTGAAACTAGAAAGAGGAGGAAGGAAACGACTGGAATTGTTCCCGCGACGTTGGCTTTATGGTGACGTTAGTGCCCCCCGCGAGGTGGCGTTGCTCTCTCTCTCTCTCTCTCTCTCTCTCTCTCTCTCAAGGCTCTCTCTCGAGGCTCTCTCTCGAGGCTCTCTCTCTCTCTCTAGGCTCTCTCTCTCAAGGCTCTCTCTCTCTCTAGGCTCTATATCTCTCTCTAGGCTCTATCTCTCTCTAGCCTCTATCCCTCTCTCTAGGCTCTCTCTCTCTCTCTCTAGGCTCTCTCTCTCTAGGCTCTATCTCTCTCTCTAAAGACCCTCTTGCTTCCTCCCTCTATCTTTTTCTATCTCCCGATCACCTCAAGTTGTGTGTGTGTGTGTGTGTGTTTTGTGTGTGTGTGTGTGTGTGTGTGTGTGTGTGTGTGTGTGTGTGTGCGTGAATTACCCACTTACAAACGTTTGTTATCGTGACAGCCAAATTGAAATTCCCCGAAGTTCAGTGTCTGTCTGTTTTTCTCTGAAGACATTTTTTTGTTTACTTCCATTTTGTTGTTCTGTGCGACTGCACTTACAGCGTGTGTATTTTCCACAGCAAATTTAAGAAAGACCTTTCCTAAGTATACCTTTGGTAAAATAAAGTTACACAATATGCTGGGAAAATTCATTGCGGTACTCTTTTTTATTGAATGTCATGATATGTATGAATGAATTATATAAGCCGCTCGCTTTCACTATACACCATCGTATTTGGAGTAATCTCATATGCTTTCAAATTTGCAAGCAAATGGGTCATGATCGAGTTCCAACAGCGATGGACTCCTATTCGGCAGCATACTGCAACACTGGCTAATTTGGTTTATTAAACAATTTGAACACGTCACTACTCCCTACTTCCTTCTGCCATTAGATTCTTCTGCAAATTCTTCGGACGCAGCAGAATAAACTGTGTGTGTGTGTGTGTGTGTGTGTGTGTGTGTGTGTGTGTGTGTGTGTGCTTTTACTGTAAATGCTAAATGTATAGAACTATTAAGGTTTCGACATTTCATCTTAAAAGATATTCGGACTTTGGAATACATCGTCACTTCCTGAAAAAACCCCAAACATTCATAGTTTTTTTTTATACAATTATTTTTTAAATATCCATATCAAGTCCTAGAAAAGCTGTAGCCTGTTTAAGATGATTAAGTTCTATACAGATTTGAAACCCGAAAGCAGTGGAAGAAATCAAGGAAACATTGCAAAGAAACACAACAAAGTTTCTTCGTGTAATCTCACTACAAGGTTAAGCCATGTCAAATGAAAGATTCTTTTATTTCTCGAAAGCCATGCAAAGACTGAAACCCGCCTTCCTGTTGTTGAGTAATTCAAAAGTTTGATATTTTAAGTGACAATATAAAACAAGAGAGGCAAGGCCTTCAAGACTCACTTGTGATAAATTAAGTCCCCTAGCGTTAATTACAGAGTAATTTCCCTTTTTTACTATTTTGCACCAAAACGTTTGCAAAATAAATAAAAATTCCATGCTTAACAAAAGAAGTTCCTGTTTGAACAAAAAATGATAATAATGACTCTTCTTGTTGTTGTGTCAGAATAAGAGGTCAAAGTGCCAAGTTTAGAGAATACAAAAAATATAAATATAACAGTAAATGCAGTTTGCATATTATTAGGCTTCTTTTTTATTTTTTTTTGTGCCCATCCCAGAGGTGCAATATTATTTTAAACAAGATGACTGGAAAGAACTGAATTTTTCCTATTTTTATGCCTAATTTGGTGTCAACTGACAAAGTATTTGCAGAGAAAATGTCAATGTTAAAGTTTACCACACACACACACACACACAGACAACCGAACACTGGGTTAAAACATAGACTGTTTACACAAGTGAGTCAAGAAAGGGAGGGTGGGGGGACGGGGGGGGGGGGGGGGAGTGGAGGTAGGAAACAACTTCCCATTTCCTAAGCAAACATTAGATCGATCCAGTTTCAGTAGCTCAAGGAGGCGTCACTTCGCTCGGACAAATCCATATACGCTGCACCACATCCGCCAAGCAGATGCCTGACCAGCAGCGTAACCCAACGCGCTTAGTCAGGCCTTGCGAAGCGATTGATAAACATCAACTAGTGCATGCGTAATATTTTGGCAAAAAGTTTGAGTTTTTCTAAGACCTGACCAAAGGCTATTACTGGATGTCTATCCACAGAATCGAAAGCGTTCGTGTAATCTTTAAAAAGTATGTATACACGGTTTCCATTTTCTGTCACCTCACCTCTCATCGAACTTACAAGAGAAAAAAAAAAAGATTAAATAATAAATCTACGAACACTACAAACATCGAGGATGAACTCCCGAAATTTTTCATTTCTTTTTCAGAAATGACTGGGGTATATGTTGCTGATTTAAAAGTTTTGCGACATCCAGCTTGATCCTCACAGATCTCATGCTCATTTTCGCCTTGGGTGTGTACTCTATCTATCTATATCCATATGAATATATATATATATATATATATATATATGTACCTCTCTCTCTCTCTCTCTCTCTCTCTCTCTATATATATATATATATATATATATATATATTGTGTACGTGTGTGTGTGTGCGTGCGTGCGTGAGAGAGAGAGGGGGAGAGAGAGAGAGATACCCATCTCAAACAAACGGCGGTCACGGTCATTTGTGGTGAATAGCATTTTTTTATCTCCCGTGATGATCATTCTCTCCACACCTCTCCCTCTCTTTCTCTCCGCAAACCCCCACACCCACACCCCCTACTACCCCACTCCTCCCTTTCTCCCCTGCCCCACACTCCTCTCCCTTTCTCTTTCCCACCGTCCAACAAGCAGACGATCTGATCCCAACAAGGGAAGAGAATTATCACTGGGAGCCCCAAAGAGGGCGGCTAATGACCTGTACACACCTGACCACGTGTTGTCGTGAACGCCTCTTCAGACAGAACACCTCTCAGACACGTACAAGGACAGGAAGAGGTTACGGGAGGGGGGGGGGGGGGAGGGGAGGCAACACCTCTGGTTCCTCTCCCGCCCCTTCCCGTCCCGTCCCGCCCCCTAACGGGCAATACAAAGTCGAAGGAAACAAGTGATTTGCTTTACATCTCAAAGAACACTGATCGTGATAACTCACGCCGCCCACCATAACGGGGGCCTCGGGCTCCACACAACAATACCCACGACCGCAAGGGGCTCTGATAGGGCGAACATAGTGAAGCATTCAATTTCCTCCATCCATCCTTTCCGATACGCTGAAAGAGAGAGAGAGAGAGAGAGAGAGAGAGAGAGAGAGAGCACACCTGGTTTATCTCCTCACACCGCTCGCTTTTTTATGGAAGAAAAGAAAAGAGGAGAGGAGAAGAGGGGGGGTGGGAGGGTTTGCTGCTGCTGCTGCTGCAGCATTTTCCAATCACCCAGGTGTGTGGAGGTTTAGTTTGTTGGAGAGCTTTTGTAGCCAGCGCTCTTCTGTGGGTTGCTGGTACTGCTCCGCCCGAGTCATTTGCATAGATGATGACAGGAATAACTTTTCGGCCCGATCAATAACGGCCTTCAATTTGGGAACGTTCAGCAGTGGAAGGTGCGGGTGGTGGTGTTCTTTTTTTTTTTTTTTGAAGGGAGGGGGGCGTTGGGGGGGGGGGGGGGAGGACCCGACGGAGGGGCCGGGGGGGAGGGGTGGTGGTGGAGTGGGATGAGTTGTATACCAATTTAATTCCGGTGCTTGAGAGTGATCAGTCATATATTGGCCGTCTGCCCTGTCAATATGACCCGTTAGGTGGTACTCGAAAAAACGGTGCTGAAAACCAAATTGTCGTGAAGAAAAAAAACAACCAAACAACAAAAACCCATATCGTCGTTGCACGTGCTCGTACAATTAAAGCACAGTATTTTTATTTTATTTTTTTTAAAGAAAGAAAGGAAGGATCCCCTCCTCCCCGAAACTTGCTGTGAAATATAAATATACAATTATTTCTATGAAAGGTTTCAGTTAGCATGCAAAACAATCAGTTCATTCATTTAATGACTAGTACATATGTACATATATGTGAGCAAGTGACTGAAAGCCTGACCGAATGATAAAGGAAATCAACGATGTGCGCCTAATGGCAGCTGCCAGTCGAATATTCCCAAGTAGCCAGCCTGTAGTGCAAATAACCGTGTTTGTAAAAGCGCTTTTAGTCTCTGATCGAAGATAGGGTTAATGGGTATTACTACTACTACTACTACTACTACTCATCGTCATCATCATCAACATCATCAAGAAGACACAAACACGACAAATGACCAACATCATAGTGTCATTAACATACTGTTGTCTGTTTTGTGTATTAGTTTCCATGAAATCATAGTTGTGGGTATCTGAGAAGAAGAGGAAGAAGAAGAAGAATATGAAGTCACTACCATTTTATAATTTTTATTCATTTATTTTGCTGACCTAACTCAACCGTGCCAATTTCAGTGGTACATCCTCCTCGTCACCCATCCCACTCATTCTCTCTCCCCATCTCTACTGCACAAACAACCTTACTGAGACTCTTCTTCTTCTTTTTCCA
>NC_134880.1:23314745-23319745 GCF_041734735.1 Babylonia areolata
CAGATAGCCGACAGCTGTAGCTGTGGACAGTACATGTGGCCGGGTGGTTCTGCAGAGTTTGGAAGTTCGTTCTTCAAGGAGGGAGTTTTGTTTTTGCATGAGAAACCGCTAGTTCTCTGTCTGTCTCTGTCTCTCTTATACGTAGTTTTTCTTTTTCTTTTTCTTTAGAAACCATTTCAATTAAGAGAGAATTACATCCTAGTTTTATTGGAAGCTGGTTATGGTAGAAGCTGCATTTGTTTCCATTAATAATTACAATGACACATACATAAATTTTGTTGCCCCCTGTTCATGTGGGACTATGGCATTAACAGAATAAACTATCTTCAGTCTGTCTCTCTGTCTCTGTCTGTCTGTCTGTCTGTTTCTGTCTCTCTCTCTCTCTCTCTCTCTCTCTCTCTCTCAAGCCTATAAAGGGTAAACCCGGTTACAGCACACAGTTTCAGTTTCAAAGCGTGCGGATTTACCCGCAATGACCACACCACACAATCATTCTTAGAGCATGAGTATTACAGCACACAATTAGGTACTTATCTCTTGACCATTATTTCTGCAGCCTGCCATTTCTTGACAGTTCTAAAACAAGGTCCCATTATTATGTAGTCCATCAAGACCCAGCAATTAAAAAAAAAAAAAAAAAAGAGGGTGATGGATGGAATGGAGATAAACTCGACAGCATATACGCTGACAGCATCAAAGTCCTTGATCCCATGCATATTCGTGCAGCAACACAGGCTATTAATTAGTCGTCGTCATTAACCACCACCACACGAGACTATTCCTTTCAAAAAGCGGTTCGTCGTTATTGTCAATGGACCTATAACCTGAAGGCCCATACATGACAAATTATATACAAAAATATATAATTATATGTATGTATGTATGTACATACATATACATATATATATATATATATAATGTGTGTGTGTATATGTGTGTGTGTGTGTGTGTGTGTGTGTGTGTGTATGTGTGTGTGTGTTTCTGCGTTCCTGCCTGCAACACCCATGTTCGCTCGTATACGAATGGGATTTTGCTTCTGTGAAACCGTTTTAACACCACCATAGATGCAGCCATACACCGTTCTAAGGATGTGCATGCAGAGTATGTTCTTGTTTCTACGCGTAATCCACCGGACACTGAGAAGTATCGTGGGATCTTTAATGTGCGTGTTTGATCTTTTGTTTGATCTTTGGCACGTGCGAGATTAAGACGATTAAAGCTGGCCACGTTTACGTGTGTTTGAAAGTAATTTTTATCTTACCAGTTGTCTGGCGTGTGCTGCTTTTGTCCCAATAGTGTGCACTCTCGATTCTGTGTACCTGTTGGCAAAGACTGATATCCAATGGGTTAAAGATGTTACAGGGTGCAATGTATCAAAGCCAGACGTATCGCGTACACACACACACACACACACACACACACACACACATTATATATACATATATAAGAGAGAGGGTGATGAATTCTGTTTAATATTAATATCCCGTCACCCATACAGTTGAGAGAGAGATAGAGAGAGATGGGGGGAGGGTCTGGGGGGGTTGGGGGGGGGGGGTTACTGTATGGATAATATTTTACCAGTGACAACGAAGGTTTGCATCAGGATCGTCTGATTTCACTTACGCTGGTGCCTGTGTTGTGGTGATGTGAAAAAGGAATATCGCCATCGAACGCGGAAAATGACTTCCCTTTCAGCTGGCGGCACGGAAATTATGACTTGTCTGTATTGTTGTGTTTCCGATAAAACGTTATAGGTTATTGTATTTGCAGGTGTGCATATGCTTACATGTGTATACGTGTGCGTGAGTGCTGTTGTGTGAGTGTGTGCGTGCGTGCGTGCGTGCGTGCGTGCGTGCGTGTGTGTGTGTGTGTGTGTGTGTGTGTGTGTGTGTGTATGTGTGTGTGTAGGGAGAGTGAGACAAAAAGAACATAACAAGCTTGAGCGGTGGTAAACCGCAAACCAAAATTAGAAGCCCATTGGAAAAAAGAAAGAAAAAGCTTTTATGAATTCTGTACTCTCACCGTCATGTCAAGATGAGCGAAAGCGAAAATGAAACAGACAAAGAAGCCAATACTAAGAAGAAGAACAACAGAAAAGTAGTACATTATTTGGCATAAAATACAACTGAGGATTTGGAGTAAGATATAAATCTTTTAATGTGTTAGATATGTTTCTTTCCCTCTCCCAAGCTCTATCTCTCACTCCAGCCCCACTTTGCCTCCACCCCTCTCCCTGTACCCCCAATCCCCCCTCTCTCTCTCTTTGTACCAGTCCTCACTCTGTGTATCTCTGTGCTCTCTCTCTCTCTCTCTCTTTCTGTACCGTCACCCCACTCTCTACTCTGTCCCCTCTCCCTCTGTACCTCCTCTCTATGTACTCTCTCTGTTCCCCCACCCCACTCTGTCTGTAATCTTTCTCTACTTTCACCCAACTCTCTCTCTCTCTGTATCCTCCCCTCTCTCCGGCTTCTCTGTAACCTCTCTCTCTCTCTGTACACTCACCCACTCTCTCCTTCTCTCTCTGCACCCCCACTCCGTATACCCATCCCACTCTCTACTGTGTACCCTCTCTCTCTCTCTGCACCCCACCCCACTCTCTCTCTCTCTCTGTACCCCACACTCTCTCTTTACCCTCTCTCGCTCTGTCCCCACTCTCTCTCTCTCTGTCTGTACCCTCACTCTCTCTCTCTGTACCCCCACTCTCTCTCTGTACCCCCACTCTCTCAGTCTCTTTACCCTTTTTCGCTCTGTCCCCACTCTCTCTCTCTCCGTACCCCCCACCCCCTCTCTGTACCCCCACTCTCTATTTACTCTCTCTCTCTGCACCCCCTCTCTTTGTCCCCCACTCTCTCTCTCTGTACCCTCCCTCTCTCTCTTTACCCTCTCTCACTCTATACCCCTCACTCTGTGTGTGTGTGTGTGTGTGTGTGTGTGTGTGTGCGTGTGCGTGCGTGTGTAGGCAATGGACTTCACGGCAGAGTACCTTCCCTTTGTGATCGTCACCAATGACACGGACTGTTCAACTGAATCAAAGGGCAATGCAAGACATGGTAAAGCACTTTCATTTTGTGATCGTGACCATTGATACTGTTTCTCAACTGAATCAAGTACAATGCAGTTCACGGCAGAGTACTTTCCTTGTGAGACCCAGACAATTAATACTGACTCCCAACTGAATCAAGGACAGTTCAGTTCACGGCAGAGTACTTTCCTTGTGAGATCCAGACAATTAATACTGACTCCCAACTGAATCAAGGACAGTTCAGTTCACGGCAGAGTACCTTCCTTGTGAGATCCAGACAGTTAATACTGACTCCCAACTGAACCAAGGACAGTTCAGTTCACGGCAGAGTACCACTTTCCTTATGTGATTTTGACAACGAAATCAAGATCAGTGCAATTAACGGCAGGGTACTTACCCCGCGTGGTCGTGACAGCTGATGCTGACTCTCAACTGAATCAAGGACAATGCAATCAACGGCAGGGTACTTTCCCTGTGCGATTGTTACTGTTGATACTGGTTTCCCCCCTTCCCCCTCTGCCCACCATCTCTTCTCATGCAAGCAGACAACAAACAGTCGCGTGAGCACAAGGTAGAGAAAGATAACTAAAAGCAAGCATAGTCTGTGTAAGCTTCCCCAGATGTGAAGGAAGTCTTTTGGTACTCGTGCTCCCATAGCAGAACTAGCAATGCACGGGAGCTATTTCTCTTTGAACATTAATCCATGCAAAGGGCCATGTATCGCGATGATTCTAGACAGCACACAATTTCAACTGGCTCTATACTGGACCAATCCATGCAAAAAGCCACATATCCCGGTGACTCTGAAGAGCAGTTTCAACTGGCTTTGCATTTCAATCTCAAAATTGGGAGAGTGTGGGTGGAGTGGGGATTAAGGTAGGCAAATAAAAGCTCCACAGATGTTTCAGTTTGTTGTCATATTGTATTCCCCTGATTCAGATCAGCTTCAACACGGCGGTTGAAGACCCTCGCGTGCCCGTCCTGTTTGTTTTTGTTTGTTTGTTTGTTTTTCAATGGACACTTAGAAAAGCCATGCGTATTCACTTCCAGTTGATTATTTCCCTTTTATATTTGCTAAACCGCATCGACGGCAAAGGTTGGGTCGCGGACAAACTGATTTTATGAGGCTGAGAGTAACTACTGGGGGGTTAGTTGGTGGGGGAGGTTTTGTCCAGGGGCGGTGTGGGTGGGGGATCGGTCAGCATTGTATCAGGTACAGTCACGGTTCAGTGCTGACACCTGCACGTTGTTCCAGTGGTTGATCTGTGGCTGACTGAACAGACTCAGCGAGGCGTTCCGAGGGAGGGAGGGAGTTGTATTGAATGCGTGGTTTGGTTAACCAGAACGCGCATAGTAGGGGGGGCTTTGCGAAGTTCACAAATGAAACATTTTTTTTCTCTTGGTTTGAATGAAGAATAGGATGACAAAAAGCTCTGGAGAAAGTATTCGCGGATGTGTATGCGAGCAGTTTGTTTGTACACTGTGTGTGCGCTTGGGCGTGTATTCACACAACACACACACAGACACACACACAAAGACATTGAACTCAAGAACGATCACACACACACACACACACACACACACACACGCATCTCCAAAGTGTCTCATGGAAATGAGAAAGAGCGGAGGGTTGGGGGTCGACTGTGAACAGGAAGAGAATGATGACGTTGATTGACCAAAGTTTTTGATCTCGGCTATGAAAATCCCCACCCACCCCCGACCGTCCCCCTCTCTCTATCTCTATGTGTATGGTGTTTGACGGGCTCTATAGCCGTGTGGTCAAAGCGTTGGACTTTTCAATTTGTGGGTCCCGGGTTCGAATCTCGGTAACGGCGCCTGGCAGGTAAAGGGTGGAGATTTTTTCCGATCTCCCAGGTCAACAAAATATGCAGACCTGCTTGTGCCTGAACCCCCTTCGTGTGTAAACGCAAGCAGAAGATAAAAAACGCACGTTAAAGATCCTGTAATGCATGTCAGA
>NC_134880.1:23324745-23332245 GCF_041734735.1 Babylonia areolata
TCTTCAAAGAACGTCTTGTGAACCAGTCTGAACGGATGGTCTGAACGACCATCAAGCCTCAAGTGGTCTAGTGGTTAGGACTTCGCACTCTCATCGCGACGGCCGGGGTTCAACTCCCCGCTGGGTAATTATCTAGAGGAGCAAGGTGGCAAAATGTTTAAGACGCTTATCTACCAATACAGTGTCCGTGTGGGCCTGGGTTCGATTCTCCGCTCTCGCCCTTTCTCTAAAATTTTACTGGAGAATCAAACTGAGCGTCTAGTCATTCGAATGAGACGACAAACCGAGGTCCCGTGTGCAGCAAGCACTCAGCGCACTGAAAAAGAATCCATGCAACAAAAGATGTTCTCTGACAAAATTATGTGAAAGAAATCCACTCTGATGGATACACACATATGCATACACCTAAGGTCTGACGAGCGCGTTGAGTTATGCTAATATCAGGCATCTGCCTAGCAGATGTGGTGTAGCGTATATGAATTTGTCCGAGCGCAGTGACGCCTTCTTGAAACACTTAAAATGGAACTCAGACCGTCAGTCATGATCTCCGAGTGTGGAGTGCCTCCAGGCTATTGGTTTATGTATTGGATTAAAAAAAACCTTATATTCTTTTATTTCATATTTTGTGTAATATAGTTTATGTACATGAATGAGGGTTTGTCTACTTTAAAGAAAGGAAGAATACGATATTATTAGTTGTATGTTTTATTCTGTATTTTATATACGCGACTGGGGTTTTGTCCACTTTTCATATAATGGGTTGGGGTTTTGTCCGTTGAGGATTTGACTGGGCTTTTGTCCACTTTTCATATAATGGGTTGGGGATTTGTCCGTTGAGGATTTGACTGGGGTTTTGTCCACTTTTCATATAATGGGTTGGGGATTTGTCTGTTGAGGATTTTGTTCACTGGGGTTTTGTCCGCTGGAGATTTTTGTCTGTTGGGGTTTTGTCCGTTCAACACCGGGGGAAACAGTAGGGTAAAGAGGGAACAGGTAGGTGGGGAGGAAGGGGAAGCCTTGTTCCAACTTGTTTTCCATGTGTCGAGTTATTTTGTTTGATTTCAATTAAAGCAAGGAAAATGAAAGAAGAAACAACAATACTGTACATAACGTGGACAGATTGGCTTGCCAATCACAGTGGTTGACAAAACTAATGACGAAACAACTCTATGGCATACAGGATTTTTAGAGGGGTGGGGGCTGAGGTGCGGGGATTGGGGTGGGGCAAAAGAGAGAGAGAGAGAGAAAAAAAAGGCGCGCGAAAAAGTAGAACAAATCAACAATGCAGAATGAAAGTAATAAGGCAGCACAACAAAACCACAAAACAACGGAATATTATCTTTATACCCACACATTTTATACGCCTCAAAATAACAAAGCGATATCTATCAATATGCCCAGATATTTTACATAGAACAACAGAAAGCTACCAATCTATCCAGAATGATATATATATTTTATATATCAATATGCCCACACATTTTACACACCATATAACACAACACAACACTATCCATAACTAAAAGCCGACACATTCTACACATCACAAAACAGCAGAACACTATCTAAATGCCCACTTTTTTTTTTCTACAGAACAACTGAACGCTATCAGTCTATGCCCACACACACTTTACACCTGACACAAAATAACAAACCACCATATATGCTCAAACATTGATACACCACAAAACAACAGAACACTGTATGTCTACATGCCCACATATTTTATACACCACAAAACAACACAACGCTATCAATTTGACCACACATTTACATACAACAAAACACTGAGAACGCTATCAATGCCCAGACATTTTACGCACTACAAAACAACAGAACGTTATCTTTATGCCCACACATTTACAGACAACATAACAACACCCACACGTTTATATACAACAAAACAACACAATACTATCAATATGCCCACATATTCACATACAATAAAAACAACAGAATACTATCAATATGGCCCCACCGTTGCATACAACAAAAGAACATCATCTATCTATATGCCCATCAGTACATTTTACACACCATAAAACATCAGAACACTTTCAATATGCCTACACATTTTACACACCATAATATATCAGAACACTGTCAATATGTTCACACATCTGCATACATCAAAACAGAACACCGCCTATCTATATGCTCACACATTAATTTTTATACACCAAAACCAAACAAACGCTATCTACGAGTATATGCCCGCATATTTTACACACCAAAAAACAGACGCTATCGATATGTACACACACAGACATACAATAAAACAACAGCACGCTTTTAACATGCCCACATATCTATATGCCCACACATTTTACACACCACAAAACAAACGCTATATGTTCACACATTGACATACAATACGAAAACAACAGAACGCTTTTAACATGCCCACACATCTTACATACAACAAAACAAACCAAACCAAACAGAAACCACATATCCATATGCCCACACATGTTACACACCACGAAGCAAACACTATCTATAATATGCCCACACATTTTACACACAACAAAACAAACAAAACACCACATATCTATATGCCCACACATTTTACACATCACAAAACGCACACCCCGGCAAGTGCTTTTTCGCTCCCTACTTCTTTTAATTAAACAGACATCACCGTCCGGCCAAACAGTCCAGCCGGAGCCATACGTTTCAGACCAGCAGTTCAGAACGAACCCCCCCAACCCCGAACCACCACCCAACCACATCACACCCCCGCCTTCCTCCCCCTTTACGCCGGCATGTAGTAGTCGGGAACATCATAAACTACGAGGAAGAGGGGGTGGAGACCAGGAAGAGGTGGGGGGAGTGGGGTGGGAGGATTGGGGGGGTGGGGGGGTTGAAGCCCTGGTCGGAAGAAGATGGATCGATAAGTAACTCTCCGATCCTCTCCAGCTATTGGTTTGCTGATCGACGGAGCGGAGAGGGAGGGAGGGGAAGCAGGGACAAGGCGGTCTCCTTCTCACGAGCGCACGTGGGAGAAGCGCGCGCGGAAGGGGGCAGGCGCTGGCAGCTGCCAGGCCCGGAAAAGGGGGCGGAGTCACTACAGGTGAAAGGGTTGACGCGGACCCCACGTGTCTACCAAACGTCAAAAAGCTGCCCGCACCACCCATACCAGTCTGCAGGGAGGTGCCATTGCCATTGCTGCTGGCAGGAACCCGTGATTGTGGGGAACTGAAGGGGGTGGGGGTGGGAGGGCAGAAACTGACCGGCCACTTTTCTACGTGGTTTGGAAGAGAGAGAAGGGGCGGGGGAATCTTAAATAGATTAACAGAACTATGTGCCTCTATTATTGATATTTTGTTTTTATTATTGTTGTTGTTGCTGTTATTATCATCATCATTATTATTAATATCATTATCTCTCACTGTGTGTGTGTGTGTGTGTGTGTGTGTGTGTGTGTGTATGCGTGTGTGTGTGTGTGTGTGTGTGTGTGTGTGTGTGTGTGTGGAACAGAAGAAAAAAAATTTCCATTATAAAACCGCTATCACTGAGTCGATCATTAGCGTTTATCACTGTTATATCTATCCATCTATTTGTCTATGTATCTATCTGTTCACTGTGTGTGTGTGTGTGTGTGTGTGTGTGTGTGTGTGTGTGTGTGTTATGACATATATTGATATATCATCAGTGTTAATTACCGTTATATATATATATATATATATATATATATATATATATATATATATATATAACACTGTACGCCTTCTGGACATCGCCACCACCAGTAATAACCTGTTTTTCAATCCCATTTCAAATAATGACTGAAGAAATCAGGTAACTACATCACTGACTGATGCACTCAGCAAACTTTTCCCTCCCCACCTCAGTGGTACTCACTCCCACCCCCCACCCCCGACTCTTGCTGGTACAGTGATCACCCGACAAACTTACCGACAAATATCTCTAGTGTATCTACTGCACTGAGATCCCCACCACTGGCAACTGAAGCGTTTGGTAACTTTAATTAACTTCCACGAACACAAGCTTAAGTCAGTAGACTAATCAACGGAGGGTGAGACTCAGGATCCGGTCGGGTGGAAGGAAAAAATGATCTTTTTTAATTAAAAAACAAAAACAAAAAACAAACTGATTTTTTTAGTAGTGTTTGACAATTACTCATAATCGTGGGTATTAAGAAACTGACGTTAATCCTGTTACAGTCAACAAAATGAACAATCAGCTCATGACAAGGTTCACTTGATTTAATGAATCATCAATGCGAGGACTAGAGTCGACTCGAACAAAAAAACAACAAACAAAAACAACAACAGCAGAATGAATCAACGAAATCAGTGAGCTTTAAAACGCCGTCTTCGCTGTTTCGCCTAACAGCGGCAAATGAACGGCAGTGTGTAGATTGAACTGAGTTGTAATTTGCAGGCTGAAACGGCTGTAATTGTTTCAAACTGGTCCTTGAAAGAAGGAAACATAATTACCACTGCAAGTTGAATCAACAAAACTTGATCGACAGCACACAAGCGACATCTCTCTGGCTGTCTCCTCTCCCCATCGCTCGCTGGCTTTTCCACTCACTCCTTTTCCTCCCCGCTGATTCGTTTGGCATCCATTTTGCCCCACACCACGCTCTTCGGCGTCACAGCGCGCACGCGCAGTGACAGAGAACAGCAGACGACAAGAAAAACCAGCAGACGACAGTTTCACGGACGACTTTCGCTCCGGGTTGTGGGCGGTTCTGATCAGGCTTCTGCGTCGCAAGAGTTGATGTCATCATTTGGAGGGTTGGAACTTCGCAGTCTGGCTGGTAGAAAGCCTCGCTCACTAACCGTTGTACTGTTAGCAAGTGACTCGAGTGAGAGCACAAGATATAGGAAGAGACTGTTGTTCAACACTAAAGCTTCGACTGAAGCCCTAGATCATAAGTTGGACTGACCCAAAAAACGTTCACATCATGGATTTGAGCGACTGCAGCACTCGTCATATTCCAGGTAAGAAGAGTGGTTGCTAGTTTCGAGTTCGTTTGTTTGTTTATTTTATTGTATTTTACTCGCACACTCACATATTAACAACAACAGCAAAAACAAACAAACAAAAACACAGAAGTTTTTTTGTGGTAAATTTGCAATACTTGATAACATTTTGTACGCTGTAAAATTTTTCGTGTTTCGATTGATAAGTTTGTCGTATTTCTGATTTGATATTCGCGTTGGAAAATAAGCTAATTTATTAACTAATGATATAACTAATCTAATTATTTATGCCTATGTCGCTTTCTCATTTATCTGTTCACTTATTTGTTTGTTGCTTGTTTATTTATTCAATGATTTGTTTATTAATCGCCACTCTGTATTCAACTAAAGTCTTTGAAGTCAAGTGGACGGCCGGCAGAGAAAGCATAAATAATATCCTTCAGTATTTCTGCTGCTCAGTTTCAGTCTGCCTGCTTTCGTTAAAAACAAACAAAAAACCAACAAAAAAACAACAACAAAAACCAAAAAAACAACAAAAAACATACATGAAAGCTTTAACATTCCTGTGTTACAGTTTTTATGTTACTATTTTCTATATATGTTTTTATTTATCTATTCATTTTATTTTGTTATTTCATTTTTTGGTCTAAATTTTGTCTCGGTTGTATTTGTTGTTGTTGTTGTTTTGATTAAAACTGAGTATTGTTTCCCATGGAGTCTTCTTGAGTTCTGTTGTAACACGTACATATATAACACTTGAGCCATCAGTTTCATCTAGTATATTTGGCGTGACAAATTCTACAGCTTTCTTTCTTTTCTTTTTTCTTTTTTTTTTTTTTTTTCTTTTTTGTCAAAAATATTCATGGTGTCAAACTGTGGAGTAGGCCGTGTTTAAAGTTAGTTTGTCAAGATTATTTTTTTCTTTTTGTAGATTTTTAGGTTGCTTACAGATATTTGCTGAAAAACATGTAAATGTAAGCTGCACGGTATGTTTGATGTGGTTGTTTTGTTTTTCACTAACGTGTATGTGTACCAGACACGGACTAATCATTAAATATTGTAGACGCTATGTTTGATTTTTTTTTTCGATAATCTTTTGCTTAATTTGCTAGAGGTTTCGAGATAAATCCTGAATAACGGGGCTGACTGATTGTTGGTTGTTTTGACTGATCGATGCATATACGTGCTGAGAAAATAATTATCAGTGATCGATTGATTGATTGATTTTTTTTTACTTTCTGTGATTTACGACTTCTATCGAATATTATAAAAAAAACTAAAAAAAACTTCCCAGGTGAGGTAAGCTTCATTTTGATCTGTATCGACTCGACTCTACAGTTTCATGCAGTTATACTTGCGGCATACGATCAGATTTCAAAATTCCACTAACCGCGCCCACAAATTCCTGATCACCAATAATTATCCAGTCACACAAAATCAGTCGTATATTTGTATTTGTATATCTTTTTATTATAACAGATTTCTCTGTGTGAAATTCGGGCTGCTCTCCCCAGGGAGAGCGCGTCGCTATACTACAGCGACACCCATTTTTTGTATTTTTTCCTGCGTGCAGTTTTATTTGATTTTCCTATCGAAGTGGATTTTTCTACAGAATTTTGCCAAGAACAACCCTTTTGTTGCCGTGGGTTCTTTTACGTGCGCTAAGTGCATGTTGCACACGGGACCTCGGTTTATCGTCTCATCCGAATGACTAGCGTCCAGATCACCACTCAAGTTCTAGTGGAGGGGGAGAAAATATCGGCGGCTGAGCCGTGATTCGAACCAGCGCGCTCAGATTATCTGGCTTCCTAGGCGGACGCGTTACCTCTAGGCCATCACTCCACACTAAACGGGTTTTGTTACGTGGTGACAATGTTAACATTCTGCCAAGAAAAATAGTTGACAAGGTGTAAGGCAGAACTATATGTGAAGAACCGTGTCACAGCCTTGTCCTTGTTGTTTTGCTGTTGTTGTCGTCGTCGTCATCGTCGGAGATCCACTAATTATTCAGTATTCATCGAAAAATGAATGGGATAAATATGATTAATGTTTTGTGTCGCTAAAAAAAGGTGACTGTTTTGAGTGAACTCCATGAAATAATATATGTAATAATATGTGTATATATGTATGTATGTATGTATGTATGTATGTATCTCTCTCTCTCTCTCTCTCTCTCTCTCTCTCTATATATATATATATATATATATATATATATATTCATTTATCTATTTATTTATTTTTATTTCTCAGACTAGTACCCAGCATTTTTTTTATTGTGTTGATCACCTACAGCTGTGAAGTAAGCATTCTTTGTCTTATCTTAGATAAATTATTGTGAAAGTATAAGATAATAGTGTTTTTTGTTTGTTTTTATTTTCAAAGTGATCATGATTATAAGGCTAACGCAATCATAATAGTGTTTTTTGTTTGTTTTTATTTTCAAAGTGATCATGATTATAAGGCTAACGGAATCATAATAGTGTTTTTTGTTTGTTTTTATTTTCAAAGTGATCATGATTATAAGGCTAACTCAATCATGACTTGT
>NC_134880.1:23337245-23342245 GCF_041734735.1 Babylonia areolata
AATCCTGAACACTGAAATCGCACTTTGTTTGAGTTCCATACACCCTCCGGTTATTTAAGAGACTGAAAGAAGAAGAGGAGAAGAGTAGAAATATTTTGAAAACTCTCACATTACGACATGCTAAATTTAGGCTATTTGCTTGTGCTCGTACACACATCACATTATATTAACTTGCTTGCGCTCGTACACACATCACATTATATTAACTATTTGTAAGATACGCACGGCGGTTGATGTAGGCGGGTTGTTTTCATCACACGCTAATTAAACAAACATACAACCTCGCGGGATTTAGCGTTTACTCCATCTTGTCTTTAACTAACTCGGTGTATGGAGCCGCCGTCAACACGAGGAATAATTCCCAACGAAATGCTTCAGAATCAGTTTCACTACACTGACGCCAAAGTGGTCTGACTCTGCCGGGAGCGATAAAATAATGATGGATGTGACAGCCATGTTCCTCAACGGCTGGAGTCCGAGTCGCAGGATGGTGGGGCCAGATGGGGGTGGACATTTCGCACACCGTAGCGGCTCACCACATAATTGAAGAGTGGCAAGGAAATTAGCCGCGCTCAAATGAGAAATGAGCGTTCTGACTTCTGACCGCAGAGTAGCGCCTTGGCAAATAATAGCAAACCATCGTGAATAATGTGCCGTCGTTGGCTGATATGAAGTGCATGGCCAAAGATTTCGCACGCATACCGGATATTTATGTGTGTGTGTGTGTGTGTGTGTGTTGTTGTTGTTTTTAAATCTTCCGCTGCTTCTGTGAATGAGTTCAAGAACCTTATTGACAAACTGCCCCAGCTAGAAGAACTATTTTATGGCTATGATGAGTAGAAACCCCATTAGGCACGACCGACCTACACAAAGACAATCAATACCAAAACCAAGAGGGGACAAATATTAGACCTCGCGGTCTAGGTGCAACCAGACACCGTCCATACTACTACTACGACGACTACTACTTTTGTGGTTGGAACCCTTCGGCGCGTTCTTTGCGATGACTTGGATGTTTCGATTTTGATTTCAAACAGTCCCACATTAACTGGCTTTAAGAGTGTCTTTAAGAGCGGGGTGATGGAGGGGAGGGGGTAAGTGATGCGGGAGGAGGAAGAGGTTGAGGGGGTTGTTATGATGGAGTCGATCCTTATGAATGAAAAGTTAACCAAACATAAACCACCGAACTTAAACTGAGATATAGTTATGCTTTCGTTGTGATGTTTGACCAGTACGTGACAATATGACAATTTGTGCGATGTACCATGTAACATCAAAAAAGACAAAACAAAATAAGAGTTAAAAAATATAGATCCGAAAGAGCGGGCGCAAAGTATAATAGAGTAGGAATATCAAAACGAAAACACCCACAAGCGATACATAGATATTCTTGAGATACTGTTTCTGATTTATAGTTTGATTACTAGTAGAGCCAGTGTAAAAAGTTTTCGAAAAAGGAAAGAAAAGAGGTTCATGTATGATGTGTATGGGAACAGTACAATACAGGATTCTATTTGAAGACAACACAGAGTCTTGAAGCCTTGAAGGATGTAGCCACTCCAACTCTGATCTGATTCCCAAAGAATTTACCAATTGTAGTGTTTTCATCCCAGGTGTTTTAGAATCATGCTCAGCAATGTGTGTGTGTGTGTGTGTGTGTGTGTGTGTGTGTGTGTGTGTTGGAGCTCATGTACGTTTATATGTATTTGACTGTGCTTTCATATCTGTGAAACTGCGTGTTTGGTGCATATCTGTTATGCATGTGTGGGTGTATGTGTGAATGTGTGTCTTCATGTTTTACATTTATTTGCTTATTTATCATCATTGTTGTCTTATTTATTTATTTATTTATTTATTATTTATTATTATTATTATTATTATTATTATTATTATTATTTTATTATTATTATTTTCATTACTACTACCTTTTTTTTAATATCATAATTATTATTTATTTACTTATCTATTTATTTATTTATTTTATTTTATTTTTTTCAAGGCCTGACTAAGCGCGTTGGGTTACGCTGCTGGTCAGGCATCTGCTTGGCAGATGTGGTGTAGCGTATATGGATTTGTCCGAACGCAGTGACGCCTCCTTGAGCTAAAAGAAACAGAGAAGAAACTTAGCAGCATCTAGCAGTAAGCAGCAAATAGACCTAGGTCAGCCAAAGATTCCATTGTGCATTATCATCAGCCTGACTCATAAAATTCCACTAACTTTTAAAAAAAAGTTAGAACTGAAATCGTTT
Source organism: Babylonia areolata (assembly GCF_041734735.1). NCBI lineage: Eukaryota > Metazoa > Mollusca > Gastropoda > Neogastropoda > Buccinidae > Babylonia > Babylonia areolata. The sequence goes on from NC_134880.1 coordinate 23,339,495, forward strand.
GTCTCTTTCATACGTATCTCTTATCTGTAGAACTTTATCCATTCATAGGAAAATATTCGATTATTAAGAAACTTGACATGTTGTTCTGTATTTGCTTCTTCGCTAGAGTTAGCTGTACTTGACAATTGCTAAGGAAAACTGACTAGTTGATTTGAATTTGTGTGTTTGCTAGAGTTGTATTTTTTGTTTTTGTTTGTACGCTGTGTGTAAAAGATGTATGTGTGTATTGTTTCCATGCCACCAGGAGGCACGTGAAATAAACTTGCCTTGCCATTTTCTTCAGAGGAAAAAGGAAGAACAACACGTGCACCTCAGTGTTTTTTTTTTCTTCCAATACATTCTGCCTCGTCAAAGTAGGGCCTTCCCAACTGGCTCTAGTTAGCTGATCAATCTGATATGAGCATGTATTGGTGACATGCAGTGACAGATTGACATATACTAAGGTTAACATTATTTAAGACCCACTTAAAGAAAAAAAATGGTAAAAGGCGAAGATAAATGTACAACGTGACAAGGAGATTTGAGAGAGAGGGGGGGGGGAGGGGAGGGACAGTGGGAGAGTGGGGAGCGGTGTCATATCAGGACACAGGCCTGGTCAGAGATCGCAGGAGCATTACTTTATCCCAGTTCCTGTGGACAGTATACACCGAAGGCCCCACACACAGGGGACGCAGTCGGATGACAAAAGATCGCAATAACATAATGCGTAGAAATTTTGAGATTATGACCATTGTTGTTCTTTGTTGCTATTATTGCTCTTCTTCTTCTCCTTCTTTGCTGTTAAGAAAAAAGAGAAACAAAACATAAAGCAAAAAGAGAGGACAAGAGAAAATCAAGGGCACAAGACACAAGAAAGCGAGAGAGAGAGAGAGAGAAAAGGCTTGCTCAAGAGAGAGAGAGAGAGAGAGAGAGAGAAAGCTTGCGAGAGAGAGAGAGAGAGAAAGCTTGCGAGAGAGAGAGAGAGAGAAAGCTTGCGAGAGAGAGAGAGAGAGAGAGAGAGAGAGAAAGCTTGCGAGACAGAGAGAGAGAGAGAGAGAGAGAGAGAGAGAAAGCTTGCGAGAGAGAGAGAGAGAAAGGACAAGACAAGACAAAACAGTTTACTGAAGTGGGCCATCTGTCAATGTCAAAGGGAACAGTGGGGCAGGGACGAAAATCAAACGTAAGAAAACAGTTTTCATTCACATTACATGCAAACGGTTTTGTTTTTTTTCAAGTGCATTATCTGTCCATGTAGTGCGACCTTGAACAAAATGCTTTATTTTTGTACATAGCAGATTCCATTGAGTAATTGACGTTTGAGAGAGAGAGAGAGAGAGAGGGTGGGAGCTTGAGAGGAGGAGGGGTGGGGGGGGGGGGGGGTGAGGGGGTCCGCAAGAGTCTGAGAGGCAGGCACACAGAGACAGCTCACGATCTCGACGTCTGCATCACAAATCATCTCATGTCTTCATCACAGAGCCTCTGTCACACCCTCTCCCTCTGTCACTCTTCTGATCCTTGCAGTGACCAGCGCACGTGAAGCACGGTGCTTACAATGACAGCACTGAAACGGAACCGGAGAGAGGCTTGCAGAGGAGAGAGAGGAGAGGTGACCCAACCCGCCTGAGTTCTCTATCAGGGGGACAGTTGGCTATTCCTGACAGGCTTCTAGTGTCCCCCGGGGAAGCGTGAAGAATGATAGGGGTTAACTTTATTAAGGCAGAATCAAGCCGGCCCCTCCTCCCGCTCGTTATGTCTCCCAGGTCCCGGCAGGGCCAATTAGTCCCCAACATGAGAGGGGGAGAGACAGACGGAGAGACAGAGAGAGAGGGAGAACGAGGGAGAGAGAGAGAAATAGAGAGAGGGGGGGAGACAGAGAGTAAGAGATTGAATGTGAGAGAGAGGGGTAGAGAGGGAGGGTAAGAGAGAGAGAGAGAGAGAGAGAGAGAGAGAGAGAGAGAGAAGGGTATTCATGAGGGTTGGGGGAAAGGGGTCAGTGTTATTGGTCTGATTTCGTTTGCTCTGTTTTGGAGCGCATCGCGCGCGCATTTGTGTGTGTGTGTGTGTGTGTGTGTGTGTGTGTGTGTGTGTGTGTGCGTGAGTCTGTGCGTGCGTGCGTGTGTGTGTGTGTCCGTGCGTGCGTGCGTGCGTGCGTGCATTCCTGTGTGTGTGTGTTTGTGTGTGTGTGTGTATGTGTGTGTGTGTGTCCGTGCGTGCGTGCGTGTGTGTGTGTGTGTGACACTGCGCAGAAGAAATTATTTTACAGGAATCAAAATTAATGTGCATGCAACGAAAAGCCAACAGTTTTTAACACCGTGCTGAGCTGATATGTGTGAAACTTCTGTTTTAATCCAATTTACGTCTTTCCACCCATTCCCAATCTCTCCTTTAGTTCCACCCAACAGTCCGTCCGTCTTTCCTTCCTCTCTCTTTCTGAAATATTGCATTCGATTTGTGCAACACATTAGAGCATATATTCACCAAATTGACTGATTTATACTTTGAACTTAATTACATTTACATGTTCATAAGAGAAAGGACTGAAACAAAATGATTTTAGTCGAAGGTCAAACTTCAATACCGCGATCTTATTTTTTAGGTTATGAACAGTTCGTGTCTGAAATGCTAATGCAAAACTGATACACATATGTACGAACACACACACACACACACACACACACACACACACACACACACACACACACACACACACACACACACACACACACACACACTCACTCACTCACTCACTCACTTACACACACACACACACAC
>NC_134880.1:23347245-23392245 GCF_041734735.1 Babylonia areolata
AAAATGAAACCACACGCTGGTCTCTCATATGGAAATCTTGGGAGGGTTAAAAATATAAAATAAAAAAAAGAGGAAGAAGAAGAAGAAGAAAAAAAAAAAAAAAAGACGAGGACGGGATTAGTATCGTCCAACTTTGCTACCCCTCTCGACGACGTGCCCATTTCTTTCTTCGTTAAAACATTTAATTTCCTGCAGGCTTGGGGCGAGCGGCCTTTGATTAGCTGGCCGGATTCCCGCTATTATTAAAATTCATGAGGTTGTCGCCGGCTAACGCGAGGGTGTCTTTGATGCTTTGTGCAGAGACGTGGGGAGCACTGCATCAAACGCAAGCTTGTGTCGACAGCGGCGAACCGCTCGCAGGTAAGTTTTTTAGCGGATCTAAAGGAAACCTTGTACACAGTCACAACGTTCATATCTCTTAAACGTGAACGAGTGTCGGGGAAAATGTACACAATGTCTACGTTTGGGAAAGAGTTTCTTTTCTGTTCTTTCTTTTTCTTTTCTTCTTTCTGTCTTTCTTCCTTTCTTTTCCTTCCCCTAATCCCTCTTTAAATTGGTGTGAAGGACTCCTTTTGAATTGTATTTAGAGTTTAAATATGAAAATTCACCGTAACTGGTATGATTCGTCCTGAAAATGTGTGATATGACAAAGAGAGAAAGAGACAGAGACAGACAGACAGAAACAGAGACAGACATACAAACAGACAGAGCAAAATAGCAGTGGTCCATCTTGTGACGGTGACAAAACACATCAGTGACCTTCCCAAACCTATTAGTACGCTCAAAGTTCACACGCGATCAGTCACCAGTGGTTAAAGACACTAACCGACCACAGTGAGAGAGGTCATGGATTCGAATCCTATCAGAACCACATCAATATGGTCATTTTCGTCCCTTGACCAGACCGAGCCGGCAGAAGACTCAGATGGGAATGACCAGTGCCACACCGTCCTCATTGGAGCTGCTCAGATTTCGTGACCAGCATTGTCCTTGTCCCTTGGTCCTGCTGCCAATATATGGGCGGACAACTTCGACTGTCCAGTGCAGATGTTTCAACAAAACACAGTTCTCCGAAGAGACCTATGAAGCCCATTATTCGCAGTCGGACAAACCGAATTTGTTGCAGAAGTAGTCATAGACAAAGACTATACACAGACACACGTGTATGTATCTATTAATGTGTTTGTTTGTGTGTGTGTGTGTGTGTGTGTGTGTGTGTGTGTGTGATTGTTTTAAATATAAGCCGACATTTGCGTTTGTCCGTCATAATTATGAAAAAGGACATTAAGTATATTTGGACTACTGACTTACGTAAGTTGGCAATGTGTTGTATTATATTCATTCAGTCACTCATCAGTGGCTTGTGACTTTCCCAAATAAAGCCTTACATGTCCGCAGACGCGGACGCGCGATGTTCATGCACACGTGCTCGCGCGTTCGTGTGCGTGTTCACTCGTTCTCTGCACGTGTGAAGGTTTTATTGATAGCGCGCGCGCGCGCGTCCACACACACACACACACACACACACACACACACACAACGGCCATTGAGAGAGCGGGAGAGATCCGGAGGCTAGTGCAGGAGTCGATTTCAATTACATTAAAGGGCAAATCACTCTGGTGGCTATGTGACAATGGGCTAGGGGAAGATTACCCGGCAGCCTCACTCCTGCCGTCACCTCTAATTCCATTATCCAGCCAGGGACGGGGCAAGATGAATGGCTGAAGTCGCGGGATCTCTTTGATTTAATTTCCACCAGCCATTTTAGACCCTTTGCCAGCCTGCCGACATTCAACGCTTCCCAGCAGACCTCGCTTTTTTTTTTCTTTTCCTGACGATCAGATCGTTTTTCTTTTTTCTCCCTATCAAATGTTTAGGAAGAACTTTGATGCCGCCATTTTTCTTACCATCCTGCAGGGAAGAGAAGTCTCATTTCGCGAGTTTTCGTGACGTGCGTTACCTCCCATGAAGTTATTCGCTGGAGAGATGCAAACGCTGGCAGGGATTAACGGTGCTGGTGGAGGAAGAAGAAAGGGGTACAATTTGAAGGGGGGGGGGAAGCTAGAGAAGGAAGAAAGGGGTACAATTTGAAAAAGAAAAGAAGAGGGGAAAAAAAGAAGATAAAAGAAACACTAGAGGAAAAACAGGAAAAACTAATCATTTTCTCTTCTTTGTTTGGGTCGTGAGTATACACGGGGCGAGGGATTTTTAATTTTCACCACCCTGCTAGAGAGCGTCGCACTGTTCAAGCTATTGAGCGTCCAAATCTGGACCTCTTTGACATTTGCTACGGCGCTAGGTCTGGAGAGCAGAAACAAGCTGATCAAAATTGAATCTGACAGCAAACACAAATTTCTGACAAGGGGCTGGCATAAAAGGCCCATGGTTCGAAGAAAAAAGGCGCTGAGTGCCCAGTATTAAAACGATCGCCCAAGCCGTGTGTCTTTTCACAGCGGGGGCTCCCTCTTTCCATGTTATCGCTATTCGTGACCACCAAGAAAACACGAAGCTAAGCGGTGCTATGGGTAGCCACCATACCCCTCTAAACTACCCCGTATTCAGCTCTCGTCGGAAAGCTCCATAAAGTGCGACAAAAAACCCGCGCCGGAGAATTATTTGACTTTAATCATGATTCTTCAATGGCGACGTTCACCCTCGGATGAGGCGACGACCAACAACAGTAGCGAGGGTGGTTCTTTGGTCTGGTGGGCAAACAGTCGTGTGTCAACACCAGACAGAACGGGTGTGGGGTTTTGTGCGTGCGCTGATCTCTCCTTGCACGTGTTCCGGAGGACGCGCCACCCTGTCAGGTCATCTGTTCCTCTCTGCATGCCACCCCTCACCACCACACTGCTCTGTCTCTACCTCTGCTCTTTTTCTCGCACACTTTGACCCCCACCCCTCACCACTACACTGCTGTGTCTCTGTCTCTGCTCTTTTTCTCGCACACTTTGACCCCCCACCCCCACCCCCACCTGCTCATGAGCTGTCTGCATTTTAGACCACCCTGCTGTATCTTCTCACCACGATGTTACCAGGGTTAGCTTGTATGCGAGGCATATCTTATCTTTGTTTTATTGTGTTGTGCGATGGTATTCTGCACTTGATCTCCTCCTACATACCCACATACATAGAAACTGATATAAATAAACAACATTGGAACAGAGTTAAGTGACGTAAAACAAAATTTACAGAGAAATTATGAATTACAACTAAACAAATACCTGAACAGATAAATGAATAAACATATAAATGAATGAATAAATGAATAAGCAAGCTGTTTCGTGAAGCGCAGGCTAGCTGTCACTTGCGCACAGCCAGGAGTTCTTATTCCCCCGCGTTGTTTCACCGCCTTGTGCCCCACATCATTCTGTACACTCCACTAAACTGTCCGCCTCCCATGCCCCACCCCTCACCCCCATGCCCCCCTCCCCCACCTCCACCCCATGCCCCACGGCCCCCCTGCCCCAACCCCACCCCAAGCCCTCTCACACACCTTATGCCCCACACCCTCACCACCAAGTCCAACCACACCCACATGTCCCCCACCCTACCACACATTTATCCATTGCCATCACACTCATCACCCCTTCTGCCCGCAAGTTATTCTAAACCCGAATCTCTATAACGCAGACGACAGATCACAAAGACGTATAAACTCCGTAAATGTCTGTCAGGCGCCTGTAAATTAAAAAAAGACCGATTGATTAATGACTCGGGACGAATCAGGTCGTTTGCACAGAACGCATGAACAAGCTCCTCTCTCGGTTCTGATTAGTAGAAAACAACGGGAAGAATGTGACAAAGATTTGGGAGTTTCCATTGAACTAGAGACGATAAGTGGAACGGATTGGTAGGAACCAGCAGGTTCCCCTATCAGACTTACACACCCCGGCGGACACGTACAGTGGGTACGTCATTGTCCTAGTCCCTGACTCAGAGACAACACACACACACACAAAAGAAAAAGAAAAAAAAGAGGCTCCCTTCTCATAGTTTTCAAACCCACCCGCATTTGGGAACACGTTATGTTTGCTTTGCCCCCTGTTTTATTTCTCTCTTAAAAAAAAAATTGGTGGGATAAAAAGCTCACCCGGGTAAAGGCAATTCACCCACTTTTTTTCATCAGAAAAGCTAATAATAGCTCAACTTATGGCCTTGTCATTTATTGATTCTGTATAATCTAATATTCTAAGGAAAACAAAGGTTGAAAATACCCCCCGCACCACCCCGCGCGCACACACACACACAATTTTCAAAATTGTTGAAGTATGCCTTCCGAGCCTTGGTACCAACCAAACAACTGATAAACTGAAGAACAAAAATAACAGCGAACGTGGAGTGTTTTCCCTTCTTTCGGGCGTGAAGGAAGTGGACAAGTTTATAACACAGTTCGGTAAACAAACATAGAAAAAAAGAAAAGAAATCGGGACTGTCCTAGTATACGACGTCATCAGGTGTTTTCGTTTGTGTTTTGCCGACTGTTCATGCAGTTGTCGCCGATCAGCGAACAAGAACGGCAACCCAGTCTGGAGCATGTAACATTCATGACACTCAATCGGCGCTCACTCAGGGGAAACCACCGCCCGGAAATCAGGTTTCCGTTCCCTCGGCCGACCGAAGACGGCGGCACTGCAGCTGCTGCAGGTATGAGCACGCGCAGGGTGCGTGCTTGCACGCGCTGTCACTTCTTGTGCGTTCTCCGGTGACCTTTCCATTCGTAAACGATTGCATTCTCTCCCGTTGTGACATTTGTCGCCGCCGTGGCATTAATGCCGAGCGGAGGTTGGTCGCGGGAGCAATCAAAGGAGCTTTCTTCATTAAACTTTCAGGCCAGGTTGTTGGAAACCCAGATTAACCTCCCACTCCTTCCTCCCCCGCCCCCTCCCTTTATCTCCAGTTCCTTTTCCCGTCCTCTTTTCTTTTTACAACCCACGCAGCACTTTTCTGTGCGCCGAGCACCGATTATCAGACGCTAAACGTTTTCTCGTTCTGTCCAATTTCCGTAATTGCGGCCACAGTTGACTGACAAAACGCAACCCAGGTAGGGAGCTGGGTCAGGTGTCTTCCACGTTTTGTCCAGTTTGCCGCGCCACCGCCTCGGTCTGAGCGAAAGCCTATGAGGCTGAAGAGTGAACTGGCCCGCAGTGGTTTTCAGTCTCTGGAACTGTGAGAGGATAGGAATATGATGCTCGCATGTAATTCAAACGCGCATGTACGCTGTCGAGCACTCCATAAACATCAGCTAACCTCTTGTTGTTGTTATCATTATCAATTTATCTAGATTAAAGTTATTATCATTGTTGTTATCATCGCTATTGTTAATATTGCTATTAACCATTGAAAAGTTTTCGTTGTTGGCTGGACTATCATTGTGACTTGATTTGTAGGACATTGATGCTGGTGATGATGATAAATGTACTCATATTTCAACGATGATAATGACGCCGACGATAACTTTTCATGCAGGTATTACCTTGGCCAAAACAGCATACTCGTAGCCGAGGTATGAAATATTTATACTCTTGAGAAGCTCATACTCTTGAGAAGCATGCGTTTCTCAATCGGCTCGGACAAATTCATCATGCGTGCAGTGATCTGCTGAATTTTGAATCAGAGCCGGATGCTCGGATCAAGTGCGCAAGAATTGATTTTAATCACAAATGTCGTAAGCCTTCCGCCAAGATTTAGCAATGTATGCGTTAATTTCCTAACGGCCGATCTCTTTTTTTGTGTGTGTGGCACAGCGGACGCACGTGCATTATCGAATGTTTAGATCGGCGATTGAATTATTCTAGAGTTAGGATCGGCTGTTTGAATAGAAATCTTGTCAGAGGCGAAAGGTCTGTTTTCTTTCTTTGCTTTTAATGAAATTATTCTATGATCGATAAAAAGTATTTTGAACAACATGCGTAAATGGATTAATAAAATAATTATTGAACAATTCTCACGTGGATGAATAAAATAATTATTGAACAATTCTCACGTGGATGAATAAAATAATTATTGAACAATTCTCACCTTTATGTAAGAAAATGCAAATAGCTTTTACACCTCTCCCGACTCTTTTGGTTTTCTGTGAGACATTTGTTTTGAAAACAGCAATTATGCCATTACATGGCCCGGGACCATCAACAAGAATACAAATGCACACAAGATGCATTATGAAACGTGTAAACTGAAATGTCTATAAAAGAGCAAGAGGAAACTAACCAAAAAAAAAAACCCAACAAAACAATAACGGTAACCACCACCACCATCACCATCACCAACACCACCACCACAACAATAAATAACAACAACAAAGAAACAAGGAAATACTGTACCATTAGAAAATAATTAATATATAGAAAACAATGAATATATCTCAAAAGGGGAACAAATTAACATTTAGTTGTATTTCAGCCTTTCTTTGGGACTGTTCTTCCCTGTCTCGCACGTTGCACTACTTCTACACTACCCATGTCAGCTTCACCAATATCAACAACACATCAGGCCCGTCTTGTCGTGTTCTGAAACCATCTGCCCACAAAGATGCTTCGAAGTCAGGTCGCTGTATAGTAGTAGGGCCCAGTGCTGTTGTAGCGTTATTTAAGATTGTTTGCAATGGCGCCCAGACCCGTGCTGAAAACAGCATGGTTTGCTTTGTCCGAGGAACGTTCTGTGATTTCACTGCGACCGCCTTCCCAGTTATTCCCCGTTCCTCCCACTTCCTCTTTCCCGTTGTCGACGCCTCAACACTGGGTAGTTGCCAGTTTGGACAGAAAAAATCTGACAGTGACATGCAAGTCTGCTTTTAGGATTCCACAACGTTCCAGTCCTTATTCCCTGAGCGAACCGTTGTGTCTGGGAAAGATATGGTTTGTTTCTTGGCTTATGTAATGAACGGTTTCGAAGGTTACCATTTTCCCTTTGTATTTGATGCAAGCGTTTTACAACCGTACAAATAACCATGTAAAACTTGTACCTTATTTCCGCCTTCCTCAACAATGCACATTTTGAGGAAACTGTAAACCGACAATAACAAATTACAACCCATGCAGATACAATATTTTAACAGACTGAGACTGACCATGGTCTTGTAGATATCCTTAACAAACATAACGGGTTTTTTTTTTGGTCTGCAGACCGAGACTGACCAGTTTAATATTCCCATATGAATACCCTATCTAAACAAACAAAGCCAATGCACCGAAATTTTAACAAACATGTTTTAAACGTTGTGACTTCAGGTAACAAAATATTGTATAGCCCATATCACAGTCATAGCTTTAACCATCTCACTTTTGAACTCATTTAGTTCTCAACGTCACAACGACCCATGCTATAAACATGAGACACATCATTATTTAGTACTGATTGAGTTATTAAAAGACATATTTTGTCCAAATGCCAAGCCTAGTGAACTTTTCTTTCATGAAGAATTACAGCCAAGTCTTGCGAAATTGTCCATGCCCACTGTTTCTCTTGATAACATTTTTGCATTATATTGTACTGTACTGTACTGTGTTGTATTGTAGTGTGTTGTATTGTGTCTTTTAAACCACAAGGCTGTATTGTATTGTATTGTCTTTTGAACCATAAGGTTTTATGACAATGTCTTATAAACCACAAGGTTTTATGACAGTAAAACATCCTATTCTATATTCTATTTTATTCTATTCAGGTATATCCGGCACGTCCCCCAGCAGCAGCCGAAGCTCACCAATCAACGTCAGCGGCTCCCCCAGGCCGCCCAAAACCCCTAGCCCCCCTCTGCCCATTTCCCACGAGGTGTCCGCCCTCGGCTCGCCCCACTCAGTGGGCTCCGTGCCCTCGGGGAGATCCATGTCCCCGGGAGGAGGCCACATCGGGCCCGTGAAGAAGAACTCCCCGGGACTTCTGTGTGTGGTGTGTGGGGACACGTCCAGTGGGAAGCACTACGGCATTCTGGCCTGCAATGGATGCTCCGGCTTCTTCAAGCGGAGTGTTCGTCGTAAGCTTATCTACAGGTTGGTTGGTGGTGCATGGTTGTGGTGGTGTCCTCTTTTTTGTCGTGTACGTTGTTTGTCGGTGTGTTAACTTCGTGCGTTGGTTTCTGGTTTGCTGGCGGGTATACCTTTTTTTTGTAAATATTTCTATCTCCCCCCCCCCCCCCCCCCCGTCTTGTATGTGTGTGTGTGTGTGAATTTTTTTTTTCAAGTTCTTTTTTATTATTGGAGTTTAGCATCTTGCTTTGAAAATTTAAAAAAAAAAATCTCTGTCTCCATCATTTTTTGTATATTATTATTTCTATTCTATTGTTATGCTTTGAATGTTTCATAAATGTTATTATGACTCTCCAATGTAAATTGTTTCATTTTGATTTATTCAGATTCCAAGGTCGTTTTGTTTAGATAAACCGTAAATAAATCAACCAGTCATTTTCACATCCCTTGTTTGTATTAGGGAGTCGTAACTATTTGAACTTGCGTTTAAGTACTAACAAATGAAAATTGAACATGATGATATGAGTACTTATTTAGCGCCTATCCAAGATCGAAGACCAAGACCTAAGCGCTTTACAAACCCGGAGTCGTTTCACTGATATATATATATATATATATATATATAATATGTCTATGAGTCGTTTGCACAACAGGCTGCCTACCTGGTTAGTGCCGACTGACAGCTGCCATTTGGGCGCTCGTCATTCGTTTCCTGTAATGTATCTAAGTAATAGATAAACAAACAAGCAAGCAAGCAAATCAAAGAAATAGATAATTATATAGATAATTAAACAAACAAATTCAGTTATTAGATAATGAATAAGTAAGTAGACGAATAAGAATAATATAGATACAAGCCTCACTTGATCAGGTATTTACCATTGAACCAGTTTTCATTTCTCTACTTCGTATTGGAAATCGTGGTAACCAAAGGTTATATTAAGTGCAAACGAACGAGTAGAAATAAAGTTATTAGACAGATGGATAAATAAACAAATACGTAAATACAATAATGAATAAGTCAGTCAACAAATAAATAAAGAAATGAATGATTAAATAGATAAATAGATAAAGAAATGAAAATGCATAAATGAATGCATAGATAAATATATATATGCATAATTGAATGAATTTAAAGAAAAAATAAGTTTAGAAAATAAACAGATAATCAAATACATGATTAAATACATAAATAAATGCATAAACGAATGAATGAATAAATAAATAAATAAGTTAATAGATGAATAAATGAAAAAAAGAAATGAATAAATGAAACAATGACTGTTGCACGTGCCGACAGGTGCCAGGCAGGGACAGGCATGTGCACGGTGGACAAGGCCCACCGGAACCAGTGCCAGGCGTGCCGGCTGAAGAAATGTCTCCAGATGGGCATGAACAAAGACGGTATGTCTTCACACTGTGAGTGTATTCTCCATCCCATTTCTGAAACAAAAAAGTAACGAAAAAAAAAAAGAACATCAACAAAAACACACACAAAAGTTAAAAGAATTTGAAAAAAAAATGCCCTGTCTGTTTGTTTCTCGTGTCTGTCTGTTAACCTGTCTGTTTGTCTTTTCCTTTGCTCTCTCTCTCTCTCTCTCTCTCTCTCTCTCTCTCTCTCTCTGTGTCTGTGTGTGTGTTGTTTCCGAATTTGTGGTAGTGTGTCTGTCAGTCTATTTTGCTACGTTCTTATGAGTTTGTTTTTATAAGGTTTTGTATTAATTTCTCTGTATCTGCATTCATGCACAAACTTACATACTAATTGATAAACTGGCGTTCTCTCCCTGTCTCTGTCAGTCAGTCAGTCTCTGTCTGTCTGTCTGTCTCTCTCTCTGACTCTTTGTATGTGAGCATCTCTGTCGTGTGTGCTTCTTTCCGTTCCGTTCTCTGTCTCCCTTTCCCAACCTTCTTTGCCTATGCATGTAATAACGGTGACAATGATGACAATACAAATAACAACACAACAGCAAAAGAACAACAACAACAATGATAATGATAATAATAATAATTATTATATAATGATGATCACACACACACACACACACACACACACACACACACACACACTGTACGCGCGCGCGAGCACGCACTTGCACGGACGCACGCACGTGCGCGCGCGCGCGCGCACACACACACACACACACACACCCTTCTTCTTCTCATCATCATCATCATCATTATCATTGTTGTTGATGCTGTCATTGTCATTGTCGTCGTCATCATCATCACTACCACCACCACTACCACCACCACCACCTATCACCACCTGTAACTCTCCCCATTCCAGCGGTGCAGAACGAGCGGCAGCCTCGCAACACGGCCCAGGTGAGAGAGGACCAGATCGAGCGAGAGCTGGAGGCTCACTCGTGTCCCTCCAGCGCCACCGTGTCGGCCACCCACCCCGCCTTCTCCCCAACCAACAACCACCGCTTCATCACCGGTCTCATCTCCGCAGACACCCCCACCACCGCCGGCTCCAAGCACGAAGCGGATGAAGCAGGTAGGAGGGCAAGTACGTATTTGTGTTGTTGTGGTGGTGGTGGTTTGTGTTTGGATTTGGATTGTTTTTGGGTTGGGTTGGGTTGGGTTATTTTGCATTTCTTCGTCTGGTCTGGTTTGGTTTGGTCTGGTCTGGTCTTGTCTTGTCTTGTCTTGCGTCGCCTTGCGTTGATTTGCACTGTAGTGTGAAGGAAGGTGGCAGGATGGTTAAGACGCTCGTCTGCCAATATAGAGTCCCTGAGGGTCTCGTTTAGAATCCCTCTCTCGCCCTTTCACCCAAGTTTGACTGGAAAATCGATCTGAGCGTTTGGTCGTTCGGATGTGACGATAAACCAAGGTCCCATGTGCAGCACGCGTTTGGTGCACTGTAAAAGAACCCATGGCAACGAGTGCGTTGTCCTCTAGCAAAATTATGTAGAAGAAATCCACTCGGATAGGAACACAAATATATATGCATGCACTCAAAGCCTGACTAAGCGCGTTTGGTTATGGTGCTGGTCAGGCTTGTGCTTAGCAGATGTGGTGTAGCGTATATGGATTTGTCCGAATGCAGTTACGCCTTCTTGAGAAATTGAAACTGAAACTGTACTTTACTGTACTGTACTATAATGTACTCTACTGCACTGCATTACATTGTATTGTGTGGTACTACATTGTACTGTATTGTATTTATTGTATTGTTTGTCTGATGGTGTGTGCGTTGTGGTGTGGTGTGGTTTGTATGTGTGCGTGCATGCGTGCGTGCGTGTGCGTGTGTGTGAAACAGATGGACAGACAGAAAACAACAAGGAAACATGGCATGAAAGTGAAGAGAGTAGCGGAGATGGTCATCATTATTTCCAGAGTCATTTTATGTCAGTCTTGACGCGTGATAACACTTTTTTTTTTGTTTAATAAAACCAAAATGTCTTGATTCTGAATCTGAGTTTGAATTATGCTTTATCTATTTATTAATCATCTTCGATTCTGAATCTGAGTTTGAATTATGCTTTATCTATTTATTAATCATCTTAGAGAGAAAGAGTTATGCTGATTGTGAAAATAGGCCTACGGTGAAAATATACGCTAATGAATTTTTACCAGGGAAAATGTCATTCCACCACATTCTTTCTCCTTTTCGTTCCTTTTCACTTGGAAGTCGATCTAACATCCCACCCAATCCTCATCCCAGATGAGAACATCGACGTGACGTCAGTGGAGCAGGAGCGCCCCCTGGCCCTGCAGCACGTGAGCACGAGCGCCGTGTACGCCGAGAGCGCCCTCTACCCTCCAGGGCCGGAGACTCTGTACGAGTGTTCTGCCCGTCTTCTCTTCATGGCCGTGCGGTGGGCTAAGAACCTCCCTTCCTTTGCCAACCTGCCCTTCAGGGACCAGGTATGTCGCCTCCAGTAGGGCCTTGTGATGCGGACTTCTTGTTGCTGTTGTTGTTTTTGTTTTGTCACGCTGAAGTGTTACCTGGAAAGATGTGCAAACTTGTGTTCCCACTAATTTTTGCTGTTTATGCTACTACAGCGATTGCTGCTGTTATTATCGTTATTGCTTCTGTTGCTGTTGCTCTTCTTCTTCTGCTGCTGCTGCTACTACTACTACTACTACTACTACTAGTAGTAGTACTTCAAATGGGAGATGTGAATGTCTTCAGAACGTGTTACTCAACAAAAAATTAAATCAATCGGTTATGAAGACGTTAATGCTCAATTAAGGCTTTTACATATTCGCCTCCTTTCTCTCGTGCCTTTACTCATCACTCTGCTTCCACTCCTTGTTTGCCCATATATTCTTTTATGTTTGAACGCCTCAATCAACCTATCCAAAGAAAAGAAAGAAAAAAAACACACACAAAAAACACGACAGTACTGTACTCATCAAATGCACGCCGGACATGGGTGTTTGCTTCCTGTCTCTCCTGCCTCGACTAACTTCATTTTTGATTCCTAAGTCACATGTTTGGACACATGATTGTTTCTTCCTTTTCATTCTTTCTCTCTTTCTTCTTTTTATTTTTGTTTGTTCCAGTTTGTTTGTTTCGTTTTCTTAAATGTTTTTTTTTAACGTTTCAGTCAACTATCCTTGCCCCGACGGTCATAAAACACGACGGGACCTATGATCGTTTTCTTCTTCTCATCATCATCATCATAATCATTATTATTATTATTGTTGTTATCATCATCATCATCTTCATCATCATCATCATCATCATTATTTTTACCATATTAATATATCCCATGGTCATTTCTGCAGGTGATTCTGCTGGAGGAGGCGTGGAGCGAACTGTTCCTGCTGTGCGCCATCCAGTGGTCCATGCCCATGGAGGCCTGCCCCCTCTTCGCCCTCCCCGAGCACTTCCCCGTGCCCCCACACTCCGCCCCCGGGCCCCCCGGGCCGGCCCCCCACAAGGTGTCGCCCTACTCGGACATGCGCGTGCTGCAGGAGAACATGAGCAGGTTCAAGGCCATTCAGGTCGACCCGGCCGAGTTCGCCTGCCTCAAGGCGATCGTGTTGTTCAAATCGGGTAAGGTGGTTTGTGTTTGTGTTGTGTGTTGGTGGTGGTGGTGGGGGGGGGGTTGAGTGTGTGTGTAGGGGTGGGGATGGGTGTGTGTGTGTGTGTGTGGGGGGGGGGGGTGAGAGAGAGAGAGAGAGAGATTCTAATGGACTTCGACCGGTACAGAAGGTACAGACATACAATGGAAATAGATAGATAAATAGACAGACAGGCAGGCAGGCAGGCAGACAGACACACAGACAGATAGATAGACAGTCTTCGTACAACATATTTATTGTAAGTACAAAAGAGGAAGAGTCAGGCACACACACACACACACACACACACACACACACACACACACACACACACACACACACACACACGGGGTAGAAAACAAAACAGTCAACCCCCCCCCCCCCCCCAGCAAAAAAAAAAAAAAAAAAAAAAAAAAATCATTCCAAAACCACAATGTTGTCTGTGTGGCGCTGCAGACGTTCGCAGTCTGAAGGATGCCCCACAAGTGGAGAACCTTCAGGACCAGGCCCAAGTAATGCTGGGACAACACATCCGTGCACACCATCCAACCCAGCCCTTCAGGTAAGCAAACCGTACCGTGTTAGGGTCTGTGCAGTGTTTGATGAGCATGTATCTATCATGGAATCATCAGTGTACTTTTGAAAACATGGGGGAATGTTCGGACATTGTGTAGGGTCTGTCAAATGTAAAGCCAGTGCTAGTTTTTCTTGGCACCTTTTCATTATGAGCTAACGTATGAACAATTTCTTCTTTTTTTGTTTGTTTACAGATTATAAAGTATACTTGTATCTTGTTTCTACTATATACCCACTGGATAAGTTTCCCTTTTACTGTGAGCTAAATGTAGTAGTGGAAGTGGTAGTGTGGTAGTGGTAGTAACGGAAGGAGCAGTAGCAGTTGTAGCAGCAGCAGTAGTAGTAACAGCAGTAGTAGTAGCAGCAGCAGCAGCAGTAGTAGTAGTAGAAGTCTTTGTTGTTGCGTAGGTGTTTATTTTGTACTAGAGGTTATGGCCAAATATAATGAACGCATTGTTGGTCAGATGAGATCAGTCTTTTTATTTGGATACGTGGAACTTCACGGAAGACAATGATGGCTACCCGTTTGATGTTCCAGAACGTGCACAGTGTTCCTAGTTTTTTTTAAATCTGTTATCATTTATTTATTTGATATAATGGATACTTTTCAAGTCAGATGTTTTGCACACACACACACACACACACACACACACACACACACACACACACAGAGAGAGAGAGAGAGAGAGAGAGAGAGGGACTCAGATTGGCTCGGACACCTTAACTTTCTTACTGAAAGAGAGCACTGATCCTTTTAATCAGTCCAAAAAGGTTTGTTTTTTTTCAAAAACATGATTCATTAAACAAAAATGGTTATTATTAACAAGACAAAATATTCTTTTGATTTAACAAGTAACTATAATACTTATTTTAAAGAAAAAACAAAAACAAAACAAAACAACAACAACAACAACAAAAACGTGACCAGTCACTGTCACTGTTCCCGAAACCAGGTTTGGTCGTGATGTCGCTGTATTACTGAACGCATCGCCACCGAATTACTTTCTCCATCTCCAAGGGCCCGAGTTTCGGCAGAGCTCCTATCCGCTCGCTCAGTAATTCACAAAACATGAACTATTTGAAAAAAAAAATCATTCCATTGATTTGATTAACAAGAAACAATGATATATCAATGGAGTGGTGGCCAAGAGGTAACGCGTCCGCCTAAGAAGCGAAAGAATCTGAGCGCACTGGTTCGAATTCCGGCACAGTCGCCAGTACTTTCCCGGGGACCCCTCCACTTAGATAGGGGAAAAAAATGCTGGCAGGGAAAAAAAAAGAAAAGAAAGAATGGCGCTCTCAATGTAGCGACGTGCTTTTCCAGGGGAGAGTAGCCGGAATTTCACACAGAGAAATCCGTTGTGACCAAAAAAAAAAAAAAAAAAAAAAAAATGTAATACAATACAATACAATACAATACAATACAATACAATAATGTACCTTTTCCAGGTTTGGCCGTCTTCTGCTGACAATGCCCGCTCTGCGCTACGTGCCCTCTGACCGGATCGAGAGACTGTTCTTTGGCCGGACGATCGGCAACATCCCCATGGAGAAACTGCTCTGTGACATGTTCAAGAGCTGAGACCCCCGGGGGAAGCGACGCTTGTGTCCGATTTATTGATAAAACTTGGAACAGATACAATCATCCACTGAATTTCTTGGGCTGAAGAAGAAAGTATGCCATGTTCCGCAACATTGAGTGAAACGTTTGGGATTTGTTCAGGAAAGCCATGAGAAGTGTGCATTTGAGTGAAACATTTGGGGGGTTGTATAGTACGTACACTTGAGTGAAACATTTGCGGGGTTGTACAGTACGTACACTTGAGTGAAACATTTGGGATTTGTACAGTAAGCCACGAGCAGTGTGCACTTGAGTAAAACGTTTGGGATTTGTACAGAAAGCCATGAAGATCCATGGTCACCTTTGTGCAATCTTTTTCTTCTTTTTTTTTTGTAAAACATTCTACAGCATATACTGGTTTTGCTGTGCATCTTTGGTGTTGATGGTATTTATCAATTAATTTGTATTCTGATAGCATAACACCGTGAATCTCTTCACCAGTGAAACTGATTGCCATATATATACCTTACAACTATGAACAACTGACATAGATATATATCTGTGCATTGTGCTTCTCAGTCATCCCACTTCTGTCTTTTTTTCTAAGCTGTTCTTGTGTACAGAACTGGACTTGCAAAAATCCAAAAAAAGGCTAGGTTCAGTTTGTGCAAAAGTGAATGGGATGTGGAAAGATGTTTAATTATTTAATTTCCCCCAAAATTTCCTGTCAGTTTCTTTATAGTAACTGATCGCCTGATTTGTTGAATAGTTAACAAACTCATTGATTAGTTTATTATCTTCTTTGTATTGATGTAGTGAGTTATCATTGCATGTTACCTCTTTGTGTTTTGCATTCACTTTTAACTGCCTATGTGGAAAGTCACACAAACACATACACACAAACCCACAGTGCTCAATTCACTGACAAAAAGGAGTATAATACATTCCTCATTTTGGGTTCTTTTCTTTTCTTTTTTTTATACACATTCTTTGTTGAACTTTGTTTATTCATGATAATATCATAAGCCGTTTGTTTGAAGTCCATAAAGAAAAAAGCTTATTTATCAATGAAAATTTCTGGAAATGAAATGAAGATATAAGACATGGAATTATACAAGAGAGTGAAAGAGTGAGCAAGCAAGAGAGAGAGAGAGAGAGAGGCTGTCTGCGAGTAACTAAGATTATGTACATCATTATCCTGTACAAAATCATATTGGTATTTCTCATACACCACATTGCTCTAATCAAAGCTAATTATTATGAAGATGCCACTGTCTCAATACTTACAAGTGTACATGCTGTATATAATATCAATAATATATAAAACAACAAAGAAAATGCAGATGTTATGACTCTTGATAGAAGTGTCCAGTATGACATCAGCCTTTCATCACTTGTGCAGATAGCCAAGTACTATATATGACCATATTTTAAGTGAAGTACACTTATGTGCAATATTCGATGTCTGTATGCCACACACACACACACACACACACGCACATACATTTACCAGACTTCACCACTCCACACACACACACACACGTTTACCAGACTTGACCACATATTCCCTCAGCTCCACACACACACACACACACACACACAGATATAGTTTTACAAAATATGTGTTTGCCAGAATTCCCCCACCTTAACCTCTCAGTCATTTTCACAACAGCTATCTTGATTTTATATTAAACACTTTGGGCAGCAACCAAACCTCATTACACAATCATGTAGAGACTCTATGAATTGTCCTAGAAAATGGAGTTGGTTTCTTAGTGATGTGTGAAAAAGTGTTTGTGTTGTGATTTGCTACTCTAGTCTATTATTTCATTGTCAAGTTGTTTCACATACTTCTCCATGAACACTTCACTGGTCGCTTATCTTGTGTCCTACTCAGTAAATATAAATAACCTGAACATAGCATGTGTTCACTGCTGTGGGGTTTTCTTTGAATTTGACCCTGTGTGTGTGTGTGTGCGCGTGCGCGTGCGTGTGAGCAGCGCAGAGAAGAGCAGAACATACTTACCATCCTTCACCATATCTTACTGACTACTGATTATGATAAAACGAATAGAGACAGACAAAACAGACTAAAAAGAAAGAATAAAATCACTGCTCAAATTCAAACTGCTTGACACAGCATATAAACAAATTTTTATTGATGCTAACCCATTCACTGTTCTTGTCTCCAACCAAGGATTTCTGTTACATTGAAATATCTGTGAATCTTCTCTCAATTGAATCATATTGCACATATCACAGATGATCAAACAAAGGGCTTGTAATCATGTAACAGAACACTGACATATAGAAACAAAACTAAACAAAAAATAAAACCAACAAACCAAAGTTAAAATAAACCAGGAAAAAAACACAAACAAACAAAACAAACAAACAAAAAAACAACAACATCCAGCACAATTTTCTAGCCATACCAAATCATTTCTCCATGCCTGAAACTGAAAAGGAAAAGCAGGGGAAAAAATTTACATGCAAAGCACCACAAAACTCTCACAATTCACAGTTCTAACTTCAGAATATCTGTCTCATAAATAACTTTATTTTCTTGTGAAATAATTATTTTACAAGCCTTTCCAATAAATAGAAATAAACAGGGAAATATAAGCATATGACTGTTTAAATATATAAGAAAGGAGATAAAGTCTTTAATAAACAAATAATTTTATCACATCAAACAAAATGAAGGAAAAACAATCAAGTTCACACAAAAGTGCTGGTATCTTTTGACCATTTTGTCTCTGTTTTCTTTCTCCCACGCACATAAACACCTACATGAATAACTAATGTGAATAAACTTATTTTGACAAAATCTTAAAAAAGCAGAAGGGGAAAAAACACAACCCCAACTTCTTTTAAAGAAGTAAAAAAAAAAAAAAAAAAAAAGAAAAAAAAAAGAACACAATCCTTATATCTTATGATCTCTCTTCACATCCCAAACCTTGGCATCAATCACATCAATCAGTCCCATTCACACACCCACAAGCATGTGTGCACGCGTAAGTACAGAATCTCTCACCAGCAGAAAAGAACGACACTGACAATCATCTCTCTGGTGGAAAACTCTTAAAACCATCTAACAGCCAGGCTTTCTCATTCGTTTCTCTCCACAGCTTTCATTTATAAAGTAAACAGACAAAAATATAGACCTTCGCATAAAGTAATATATGTTACGTATAATGTGTAACAATACAAGAAAGAAAAAAACAACACTTAAGAAAAAAAAAAGGACCACAACATTTGGAGTAACACGTCTTGTGCCTTGCATTTACTGTGTGTGTGTGTGTGTGTGTGAGTGATGTTTGTACATACTTGTGTGAAAGTGATATGTGCATGCTTGCATGTATGTAACTGCATGTATGCACATTTGCTTTCTTCTGTTTGTGTGTATCCATATTTTTGAATCTGAAGGGCAGGGTTTTTCCTAAAGCGACATGGCTTGCTTAGTATCTTTCTTTTTAATGACAACCAAACTGAATGGCAAATGAAGGTAAAAGGACATATTTCTCTCCACGTGAAAACTTTTCTGGTTTCAAATGAAGGTCAGATCAGTTTTCAGTTCCTAAATTCTTTGCAAAACTAAAATCTAATCAAAAGGAAGAAATAATCCAAACAAAAACAAAAGTGACTTCCTGAACTGCGGCAAAATACATAACTTCTACTGAAGCGCCTTTTAATAAGCGGTACAACATAACACTTGGAACACCTATCACTTATCCTGATACACATTACAGATATGATCTTTTCTAGCAATGAAATATGTCTGTGGCATGCAGGAGCATGTCTCTGAAGCAGGCTGTTTGGTCAAGATGCACCCTGTCCATGAGTGCTGTTCAGGCAGTGTCTCTGAAAACCCCTGAACCGTCCTTCAGCAGGCACTGGCTCACAGATGCCTTGAATCTGAAAGAGAACAAAAGCATGACATTCCTTTACACAGTTCTTCAACAGGACGCATGGATCTCTGCCTGTCTGTCGGCTAGTGTGGCACTACACACTCTCCACTGTAATCAAATTCTTGCCCACACAGTCGGGACAGCAGTTGCCTCTTCTGCTCTGATGGTCACGGTTGGATACAACTGTTATCTATTCAGAATAGAACTTCCAAGAGCTGTATGATTTTAATAGGCTCCAAGAACATTGACTGGTGACTGTTTTGTTAAGAATTCTGAAATTAATGACCCGAAGATAATTGTGCTGATTCTGAAGTGGACAATTCAGATTGTTTCCACACTTTTGATTCTAAGTCACTTTGTGACCAGTACATTTCTACAGTCACTTGGAATTCCCTGAATGTTGATGCATTTGGGCAAAAGCAAAATTTCAAAAAAAAGTCATTTTGGGACTGGCATAATCAACAGCAGATGTGAAGAGTGAAGACTTGTGTCATTAAACATGAACAGCATCATGACAAATATCTATGCGCTAATCAGATAGCAATTTGGAGGATATATGTTCAGAATTCAAATCAACAAAAACATTTGAGACCTGACCATTCTTGCCTTCAGTTCTGAGTCTGTGGACAGCTATAGGCCTGTGAAGCACAACACTAGCAAACCCAGAATAAAAACAGGGGGATATAGGGAGCAAAATAAATCATATCAAGTTTCAGAATTCTGGAACACACACACACAAACATACACACATTTTCATACACATACAATAATGCAATTAAACTAGACACACACACACACAAACAATTCATACACATGCAACAACAAGGCAAATGAATTACACACACACACACACACACACACACACACACACTTATAAACACACATATTCAGACACGTACAACAAAGCAATTAAACTACACTCACAGACACATATACAAACACACACACACAAACACACACATACATTTTCATACACATACAACAATGCAATTAAACTACACATACACACACACTGGGACACATTTAACAAGGCAATTAGATTACACTCAAACATGTACACACACACACACACACACGTTCACAAACATACAACAATGCTATTAAACTAGACAAACACACACACATGCACGCACACATGAACGCACACACACACATGCAACAACAAGGCAATACACTCACACATACACACACACACACAGACACAAACACATGTTCACATACACACAACAAAGAAATTTAAACTACACACACACACACACATGCATACACACAAACACTCCCCCCTCCTTCCCCCTCTACCACCTCCGACACACACCCACACCCCAACTTACCACTCTTCTCAAAGCTGGGTGCGGACATGCTGGAATAGAGGCTGGGGGAGGCCGAGCCAGGGATGGAGGAGGCCGAGGTCATCCTGAGGGGCTGGGGGGAGGAGGAGGAGGCCATGGAGGTCAGGCGGATGGGCGGGGGAGGAGGGGGGGGCCCAAACTCCTGGGACAGGCGCTCAAACAGCAGCCTGGCCGTGCGCAGGATGAGGGCGTGGGCCATGTACTGCAGCACCAGGGCCCCGAAACCCCGGTAGAAACCCTGCCAGGGGGGGAGAATGAGAAGAAAAAAAAAAACATGATTAAATTCAATTCAAATATTATTATTATATAGATACTTATATAGCACCTGTCCTCGCTTGAAGGCCAACCTCTAAGCGCTTTATAAACTCGGGGTCATTTGCACAACAGGCTGCCTACCAGGACAGAGCCAACTGATGGCTGCTGCTGGGTGCTTATTATTCGTTTCCTGTGTCATTCAATCACATTTCAGGCATGCATACATATTCTATTCTATTTTATTCTACATACACTCAGACATGTAACATTTTACCTGTATGACCATTTTGTTTATTTACCCTGCCATGTAGGCAGCCATACTCTGTTTCTGGGGGTGTAAATGCTGGATATGTTCTTGTTTCCATAATCCATCGAATGCTGACATGGATTGCAGGATCATCAATATGTGTATTTGATCTTCTGATTGTGTATACACAAGCACATGGAATACGATAGAAATTCCCATCCTGGGGCACTCAAGAGGTTAAAACATGTGGCTGGTTTCCTAAGGCTGTTATGCTCGGGGGGTGAGAAGTGAGGATAAATCTTACTGCTCTATAAAATGCTCCTAAGTGTGCATCTGACACAGCCTCTGTCAGCCAAAGCCCAGCTCCTGGCCTTCACGTGGCAGAGCAGTTTCCACTGACAAGGAGAAGGGGCGAGGGCAGATGACTGGCACCTTAAAACCAAATGCTTCAGGCAGATGGAGCTCATCAGCCTTGGGAGGCAGTCCATCTAGGGGAAGGAAAACCCGGATTCCAAACCTCTGCTGCCTTGTGGCTATAACCTGTCAAGGGAAAGTCTTTGGGAATCAACCCTAAGGAAAAACAAAGGCAGTTGTTGATGTTCAGTCTTGGCTGTGGAACACCCCTGAGAGGGAAACTCAGACAAAAAACCAATGGCGAAGACAGATGTACTGGGCCCCTGTGGCACATATCAGAGTTACAACACTTGCTTGGAGTGAGTCTTGTCAAGGTCTTTAGTGTCAGCAGATTCATGGGGGACTGCCGTAAGAGGGATGTGGTGGCATTCTCCACTCTGAGGGAGATGCTCACTCAGTCTTGCTCTGTGACTAAGCCATTATTGTCATCAGTAGGGAGCTTAGTAGGTGGTGTCCTAAGTATGCTAAATAAGAACAGGCACTACCAAACACCACTGAAGTGACTAAGCAGCAGTGCAGGGTCTCCTCTGGTGTTTGGCCTCCTTGTGACCTAACATCGATGGTTCCCAGTCCTGGGACTATGGCAGTGAATGGGGGACTAGGAATGAGTGGTGTGGGAGTAATGCCACTGAAACGGTGCAGATGATGAGGCAGCAAAAAAAAAAAAAAGTTACAACACAGTTATGTTTTATGGATGGACAACCTCGCGATGAAGGAGAAAAAGCAATGTGTGGCTGCAACTGTGTGTGTTCAACTGTTCACAGTAACAGTGTCCTCATGACAAGACACAGCAGGGACTGTTGGAAGGGAGAGAATCCACTTTTCTAAAGGCCTTATAGAACAGAACAAAAGGATGGTATTGTCTACCTTACACAACCAATTTCTGATTCAGGAACACCTGACAGACAATGTCTCTGGATGTGTGACAAATATGCCTATGAATAAAACAAATATCAACATAATCAGAAATGAAGAACAAAGTCGCAGTCTCCACTAACATCCACAGCAACACAAAGGAAAAATATTCAGGATTTTAAACATCATGCAAGTGAACAATTCTGTTCACAGATTTTGTTTGAATTCCTTATCTGTCCTTATTATAGCAGATGAGAACTTTATTTTATTTTACTTTTTTTTTCATTTATCATGCATGAAAAAAACATGACATGCTGTCACAAATCTATGCAACAAAATATTCTCTTCAACAGCATTTCTTCAGATGGAACTTTTAATGGTTTATCTAAGCCAAAACACCTATCATAATATTATTCATTATCATGGATTATTATATAAATGGATGTTTCTTTAAAACATACCAAAAAACTGTCATTTCACACATATTTCTTCTGGGAACATGATGAGTGTCATACAAGAAAAACGAAATGGAGATAGTATTGATATAGCATAATGAACAACGGGGGTCATTATATAGACAAATAGTTGGCAACCCATTGTGCTTATACAGGGACACATTAAATGAGGGACCAACATCATCACAGGATATGACAGTTACCTGAATTCCTTCTTCAGCAAAAATGCACCGGAAGCAATCAAGGAAGCCTTCATAGCGGGTGGAAATTGGAACAACACCCAGTCCTGTGTCGGTGTTGTCAATAATTGTGCGTGTACCCTGAAGCAGAAATGATAGAAAGAAAATGAATCAGTGAATGAATACATGCCTGTTCATCTTACTGTACCTGTCCTCCCATAGATGCAACTTGTCTGTGTCAATATCCATTTCCTACTTCAATAAACTGAGCCCGTAAACTGTGAAAAAAGAGTTTCAAAAGTGAAAAAGCGAATGGTCCTGAGCAGGTGGATGGGATACAAAAAATAAAGCAACTAGTGCTACCTAACTGCATAAAGCTGACATACAACATTAAGAAAATGCAGATGATGGTTTCAGAAAGAACACTGTCACCTTTATATACAGCTGATAGGTGACAGTTTCTGTTTTTTATATTTATGTACAGCCGATAGACCACAGTCTCTGTTTTTTACATCTCTGTAAAACTGATAGACCAGTCTCATTTTTTTTTACCTGTATGTAAAGCTGATAGACCACAGTCTCTGGTGTTTTTTTTACCTGCATGTAAAGCTGATAGACCACAGTCTCTGTTTTTTTACCTATATGTACAGCCCTTAGACATCAGTCACTGTTTTTACCTGTATGTACAGCTGATAGATACCATTCTGTTGGGGTTTTTTTTACCCGTTTGTAAAGCTAATAGACTACAGTCTCTGTTTTTTTTACCTGTTCTAAAGCAAATAGACAACAGTCTCTGTATTTTACGAATTTGTAAAGCTGATAGACCACAATCTCTGTTTTCACCGTTAGACGAAAGTCTGTTTTTTACCTGTATGTACAGCTGATAGACTACAGCCTCTGTTTTTTTACCTGTATGTACAGCCGATAAACGACAGTCTCCAGTGGGTAGAGAACAAAATCAGCCAGCAGCTGTCCAGTGAAAGATGCCAACAGTTCTGGGAAATACTGTTCGTATGGCGTCAGCTGGTGGCTGGTCTCCCCTGGCAGGTCCTGCAAGGATCAGAATGGTGCATTCTCTGCTGCCGGTATTTCCAACAAATGGCTGAATGAACTGGCATTTAAACAGGTTACTTGTATGCTTGTGTGTGCATGTATCCATGCTGAATGTGTGTATGTATAAACCCATGTTGTATGTGGATGTGTGTTTATTTGTGTGTGTGTATGAATATATGTATGTGTTTTTGGTATCCACTCTTCTGTATATGTAGTATGTGTATGTGTGTGTCTGTGTAAGAGTATGTGTGTATGCATATTATTTTTGGCATTTATTCTTTTGTATATCCAGTATGTGTATGCCTGTATCAGGGTATGTGCATGAACTAATGAGTTTGTGTTTTTAGTATCTTTTCTTCTGTATACCTAGTATGTGTTTGTGTGTGTCTGTGCATGCGTGTGTATGAATACGTGTGTGCATTTGGTATTCATTTTTCTGTATATTTAGTATGTGTATGTGTGTGTGTCAATATATGAATGTATGTGTGTGTATATGTACACATATGTGTGATTTTGATTTCATTCTTCTACATATTTATCTAATCAATAGCCAGTGATGAGGAAAATGAGAACCATTCAATTTTCTTTAAGAAGTAACTGAATAGTGGAATCAAAAGCAGTCATCAGAAATCAATGGCACCAAGTAAGAAAATTAAATAAATATCACAAGTAGGAGGATACAGAAATATATGAATATAAAAGGCAAAATAAATAAAATCAAAAACAAGGTGGAATGAGCCTGTTTCTACACTGTGGAATGATACAGAGGAAGAAACAAGTGCACATGTACTGCAACCAAGAGTCAGATGTATTAGCTGAAACATTCAGTCTTTACTAATGGCTGGTCGTTCAGGTCTGTTCATGCTGCTGTCCATTATAACTGCTTTTCAGGACATATGTCAGTTTAACCTTTTTGGAAAAAAAACAAAAACACTGTGAACAAATTTCCAAAAACACTGTTGCGGCTTATCAGTGGTTTTATGGTCAAAGGGAGAAAACTCTCCTGAGTTCAAGACTGCCAAAGAGCAAGAACCTCATCTTTCCATCACAGGTCATGGTTTCCCCTTTCTTTGGTCAGTACTATTTGCACAGTCAAGCTGTCATATAAACCAGCAGATGTGTCCCAGCTTTGCTGTCAAGAAAGAGAGGCATCTCCAGCTGTTGCAGTTTAAAACAGCCTGAGCCTCATGGTCAAATATTAATCATACTCTGCAGGGTTTGTGGATGTGTGCCCTATTCTCCCTTCCAATCCATCTGAATCTGTCCTGTCTATATATGCACATGATCTTGACCTGCTCCCAAAATGGAGCATGCCACCTAAATGGAAGTTTGAAAGCCATCGTACCCATCAAAGCCCACAGTTGGAAACAAATGAACTTGAGAGTTACAGCAGCTAACACAGAGGATCAAGATCTTCAAATGTTTGTTGATTATCTCCCTTCAACAGTGGATTTGAATAAATGATGGTGTGTTGAAGATTAAAGCTTAACCCTTTCGCTGCCAGGAAAATAAGATTAAAGGAAATCTATTTGCCAAGTTTTTTTTCACAAAAAACGGGTAAAAATTTTCCAAAAATTCTGTGCTCTTTGTTATTGGAGAAAGACCCATAAAAGTATATATTTTCTGAAAGGGAAATGAATAAAGAATACAAAACACATGTTTTCCCATTTTGTATATTTTTAGTGACATGCTGTTGTTTTGAAATCAGTGTTTTGTTTTTTGTCACATTTTCAACTTGTTCATTACAAACATTAGTCAGGTAATTTGCACTAAAATATCATATTTTCTGGACAAATGGATATCTGCTCACACAAAATCATACTAGAATAACCACAATATAAAAAAAAAACTGAAAAAGAAATAGATACATAATGCATTGTGACTTCTGCAAGTGATAATATGGATGTGAGGCCACGCCCCCTCAGTCTCCACCCCCCTCCTCTTCACCCTTCTCACACGGTCACTTTATCCACTTTTCATCAGACCGCGTTGGCTGAGTGCCAAGAAAATAGCTCACACTGTGTCCTGCTGAAAATTCAGTGACTTCTGTCGTCTGCTAGAGCTGAACAGCTGGCATCACTCACTGATAGTCGTAACTTGGCCACTCTCTTGATTGCTCCCTTTATTTTCTATCAAATCATCCTATAAATGTTCACCACTGTCTTCTCCTTCAAATTTATGCTTCAATTCTTTCTGAGCATCAGCTAAAGAAAGTAATCTTGGTTGATTTAGTTCGCCACGATCGCATGTCTTGAGCACGGAGTCAGTCCGACATTTTGTTGAGCAAGCGAGGAGAGGAGCCAGGCAAAGACTGCGGCCAGTAACCCAACCCAAACGTTCAAATAAAGGACTGCCTTATGACGCAGATGGTGTTTCTCGCTATGAATAGAATCTAGAAAGATTCCCCAAGCTAAAGCTACCAGCATTTTTGTCAACGAACTGAATGCAAAGCAGGCAAAAGTCAGAATATTTCGATGACGAGTTGTCTCGTCATTGTGGCAGCGAAGCTTACATGCTTTCCATGACGAGTTATCTCGTCATATAGGCAGCCTAGGGGTTAAGGTCCTAAGCCTTTTACAGCTATTGGGGCAATGAATTCATATCCATTGTGTATAAGGTTTGGCATATAGGGCGGGGACCTAATCCTCTCCTTCTGCTGCTTTTAACGTACCCCGACCAAAGTCAGGTATCCATTCAATACACCTGGGTGGAGTGAGGAAATCTGGAGTGAAAAGCCTTTTCCAGGGAGACACCACCATGCTGAAAAGGGCTTTGAACCCTGATAACTGGTGAACACTGAATCAGAAGTCTAACGCCTGATGCTGCCATGGCGCCCTCCTTGGAAAGGAGTGGGCAACGGTGGGGGGAAGGGGATGGTGGCTGATGGATTTTGTAGTTGTGTGGGAACATGGCTGGACAAAATCATCAGACTTTGTATGGAAAAACAACAACAAAATGTTGTTAAGATCTAAGTACACAAATATGGCAAAGTGAATCGTTAAGACTTTGGACTTTCGATGCAGCGGTCAGGGTTTGATCCCCCATTTTGGTCTGGTCTTGTGTCCTTGTGAAATGGAAAGGCACTTTCCTCCCATGTTCCTCACTTCACCCAGATGTGAATGGGTACCTAACTTGATCGGGGAAAGGTTAAAACAGCGGAAGGACAGGATTAATCCCCACCTTCCCATGCTGACACAGTGGATATGAATTTGGAATCAACTTCCTCAGCCTCTCCATCACTCATCTTCGCTGCAATCTTTAAAATCCAGCCTGAAGACCCACCTTTTCCCCTCCTGAATAATTCTCAACAGGTCATCCCTTTCCAGTATGAACTAAAATAAATAAAAGAATGATTTTTGATAATGTTTGGTATCTTATGTTAAATTTGTCCTTGTCTATATTTAAGTATGCATTCTATTTGTTAACGCCTAGGGCTTATTTTCAAGATTCAGCGTAAATGCTCATAATAATAATAATAATAATAACAATAATAATTATGTTATTTCACTGCTAAGATGGACCAGCAAAAGGCTACAAGACCTTGAACCTTGAACCTGACCTACCCTCCTCTCCTGCAGCTCGGAGCGCTTGGTGGAGATGACGGTGTAGTTGGCAATGGCGGAGATGAGGTAGTGGGAGAGGCGCAGGGCCACTGTGGGCCCCACCAGCTGCCACACAGGGATCAGCCTCCCAGAGTGCGGGGCCCCCCAACCTGCCACTCGCGACACCCCCTCCCTCACCACATCCACGATGCCCGGCTTCTCACTGGCGATGTCGCTCTGTGTGAAAAAAAAAAGAGTAAAAAAACAGTTAAGCATTCTTCAATAAATGAATAATAGTTCTTTTTTTCTTCTTCCCCCCTCCCCCCCACCCCCACCCCCCCTTCACTGCCAGTATTCTACTTGTGCTGTTTCAGTGGCTTTTGACACCCCCCTATCCAACCCCATGCCACTTGTCCCCAGGGCCCATTCTGTCACAGTATCAGCGCTTGCAATCCACAGGGAACTACACTGCAGGTTTCTCTTCTGATGTTATTCTCCAAAACAACAGCATCATTGACCACTTCAGTTGCTGTTGTTTTTTTTTAAGTTTGCATTTTGCATCATGACATCAAACAGCCTCTGTCAAGTAAAATGACACTGAATAACATTCATTCAATGATTACGATGATCAACATTAATAACATCAACACTTCAGCACCACTATCCAGATGAAATTATGAAAGGATCAGTGTACATAAATAATTGAAAGACAGGCATTCAATATTCATACACTAATTAGTTTGAAAAGAAAAAGAACTTCAGCAAAAATAACTGGTTCATGACCAGCCAGTGAATGATTCCATACCTGCACTGTTTCAATCAAACTGGCGGCATAAAAAGGTGTGGTGACGATAATCCCCATCCTGAAAACAAAACCAAAGGGATGTCATTCACTATTTTACTGCCAGACACATGCTAGGACTATCCCGTAAGAAGTAAACAATGCAATCAATGAACAGAATACTGATTCTATACCGACTCTCCAGTAATACAATGAAGACAATACTGTTTCTAAACAGAATACTATGCACTCAGATTCTGATGTGTGAAGTGGTTGTTGTGTTACATGGAGGAGAAGAGAATGGTTTTTTTTTATATATATATATTCACTTATTTGGTTCATTTATTTCATCAAAATTTTATGTGAATAATTGTCTTAGAGTTGCTTTTTTTAAAGGCCTGGCTAGTAGTGGGTTGGGTCTATATACAGGTCAGACATCTGCCATTAGCTCATTGCTCTGGCTTCAAAATTAATTTCCTTAAAATGTTTTTCACGTTCCAACTTATGCATAAACCGTGAGGAAAGGCAATTAACTTCTACAGTATTTCTGGATGTGTCCACACGTAATCTGGAGGAAATACAGTATATTTTCTGCATGTTTTCCCTATCAATACAGCATGGAAACCTGCCCAGGCTGTAAATTCCCCAGGGTTCAATGGGTTAAAAACAAAACAAACAAAAAAACAGAAAAAATGTGGGGCACTGAGCAATCTGCACACTTTGACGTGTCCTTTAATAGCCGAGTGGTTAAAGCATTGGACTGTCAATCTGAGGGTCCCGGGTTCGAATCACGGTGATGGTGCCTGGTGGGTAAAGGGTGGAGATTTTTATTATCTCCCAGGTCAACATATGTGCAGACCTGAGAGTGCCTGAACCCCCTTCGTGTGTATATGCAAGCAGAAGATCAAATACGCACATTAAAGATCCTGTAATCCATGTCAGCGCTCAGTGGGTTATGGAAACAAGAACATATCCAGCATGCACACCCCCCAAAATGGAGTATGGCTGCCTACATGGTGGGGTAAAAACGGTCATACACGTAAAAGCCCACTCGTGTGCATACGAGTGAACGTGGGAGTTGCATCCCACAAACGCAGAAGAAGAAGAAGACACGCCCTTTGAAATCGAAGCTGTTGTGAAGTGGTTGACATGGTGTACTGTGCTATGCAGTAATCAAACGATGAGTGTGTGATATACTCTGCATGAATCTTAGTCACAATTCCACATGCATGTCTATATTCTTGTTAGCAGTTACAGACAATCTGATCTCAAGTCTCAGATGCTTGTCTTGTTTTGTTTAATGAAACTTCACGTTCTGAACAATTCTTTGTTGTTTGAGTTATGGTTATAAATATATACATACATGTATGAGTAAACGTGTTAAAATGGGCGCACACTGTTCCACACACTGATGCATATATATCAGTGTGTGTCACTTTATATGTGTGTGTATATATATATCTACAGGTCACTATATATATCATGCATGTGTATATATATATATATCCACAAGTCACTTTGTATATATGTGTGTGTGTATTCACATGTCACTATATATATATGTGTATATATATCCACATGTCACTGTATATGTGTGTGTAAATATATACGTCTACACGTCACTATAAATCTATCACTATGAGGCTATACAAACGTGACTTAGGATAACAATGTAACAGATCAGGACACTGCTACTCACGCTTTCAGCAGAATATGTTCTCCATATTTCTTCAAAGAACTGTGTCGGGATACATCCCTGATCAGAAAAGAAAAGAAAGTAAAAATCACTGAACATGTAATGTAGTTTGTATCAATATGAAAAACAAAACTCTCTTATTTTACAAGAGTATGAACATAAAATGCAGACCAACTTCATTGTCATGAAACTTGAAATGCAACATCATCAAGTGGTGTGTGTGTGTGTGTGTGTGTGTGTGTGTGTGTGTGTGTGTGTGTGTGTGTGTGTGTGTGAGTGTCTGCGTGTATGTCACTGTGTGAGAGAGAGAGAGAGTGTGTGTGTCTGTGTGCGCATGTGTGTGAGTGTGCGTGTGTGTGTGTGTGTGTGTGTGTGTGTGTGTGCGCGCGCGCGTGCACGCTTGTCTTTGCATGTGTGTTTGTTTCACAGGCTGCATATTTTACTAATTGATGTAGTAACAGTGTTAACCTAACCAGGAATGGTATCTTGGTAAGAATATGTTGGGTGTGAAAGATGGAAAAAAAAAAGGTGTCAAACAATGAAACATACAGAAAAAAGCACTAATCAGTATATTTTTTTTTAAGCTAAAGAACAGCTGCAGCCATTCAAAACTTGAACAACTGAAAGAGGTCAGAGATAAACAACTTTTCCATCAAAGCTGGTAGTAATTTTTTATTTAATAAATGCTCTGACAAGTTTTGGTTAACTGAAATGGAATATCTACCTGTCTATACATCTATGTATTTATTTATACCCGTATGTATCTGTATCTATCTGCCTATCTATATATATATATATATCTATATATACCTAATAGAACATTAACTCTGATGTAATATGTTAAGTAGTTGATACAAATCTGCTAAAATGTTTCACCACCAGGGATCTGATCTCGTAAAAGAAAACAAAATCAGTCTTACCCACTCAGACATCAACTTTCACATGTTCACACTGGCACATATATCCACACACTCACAGCCACATGCCAATACATTCATTCTCTTAAAGTTGAACACAAATGCACACACATGTATACACACACTCACACATACACACACACACACTCACACACATGTACATTCCTGGATCCACTTTCACACAGTCACATATCAATACACACAAGCTCTTACACACACAGATGGACATTCCAATATCAACATTCACACACACAACATAACAAAATACACAAACACACACACACACACACACACACACACACACACACACACACACACCCTCCAATATCCACATTCAGGCACTGAAAAAACCAAGACCAACACAGACAGACACAAACACAGACAAACACATAAACATCACTGACTTGGGGAAAGGCGTGACCTCGCTGATGATATTCTCACTGACCAGGTTGATTCCCCTGACCACAAACACACCGCCGATACCTTTCCACAACGTCCAGCCCCCCTGTTCCCAAACAACACAAAAAAATGGATTATATATCAAAACAAACATTACACAGCAAAAATGTGTGTGTGTGTGTGTGTGTGTGTGTGTATGCACGTGTGCAAAAGCACTTCCTAGAAAGGACAAGCAAGCCCCTTGTGTGTGTGTATACAGTTTCTAACAGTGGTGTGATGGCATGCACATGTGTGAGCACACGCACATATATATTCATGATTGTGTGTGTGTGTGTGTGGTGTGTGTGCGTGTGCATGTAAATGCGTGTGTGTGTGTGTATGTGCGAGTGTGTGTGTGTGTGTGTGTACGTGTGAATGTGTGTGTGTCTGTATGTATATGTCAGCATATACACAAGCGTGTAAGTGTTACAAGGATGCAAGGGAAATATAGGGACAAAGAACTGAGTTAAAACATTCACACATGCCATAACATGAGGGGGGGGGGGGGGGGCGGGGGGGACAATCAGTTTACATCAGAAAGTTGTTAACAACCTTACAAATGCCATAACAGGGGTAAAAGCAATATGCTTACATCAGAAAGTTGTCCACATTACCTGTGTGCGTTGCAGGTTGAGCAAGGTCTGAATGAGGGTGAATGGGGTCAGGTGGTACCCTTTCCCATTGTGATGAACCTGTGTATCAATGATACAAATAGTTATTTCCCATTGTGATCAAATGATACAAATAGTTATTTCCCATTGTG
Source organism: Babylonia areolata (assembly GCF_041734735.1). NCBI lineage: Eukaryota > Metazoa > Mollusca > Gastropoda > Neogastropoda > Buccinidae > Babylonia > Babylonia areolata. Next base: position 23,379,224 of record NC_134880.1, read on the forward strand.
ATGAACCTGTGTGTCAATGATACAAATAGTTATTTCCCATTGTGATGAACCTGTGTCAATGATACCAATAGTTATTTCCCATTGTGATGAACCTGTGTTAATGATACCAATAGTTATTTCCCATTGTGATGAACCTGTGTTAATGATACCAGTAGTTATTCCACTGTGGCACAGTTATCAACAGGTCACTGCGTCCCTCTGGCTCCCACCCTCCAACTCCCCTCTCTGTGTTCATGGAGGAAGGTGGCAGAATGGTTAACATGCTTAAACTGCTGATGCAGTCTCTGTGAGGGTCTGGGTGCGAATCCCAGCCTCACCCTTTCTCCCGAGTTTGACTGGAAAATCAAACACAGCATCTAGTCATTCGGAGACAGAGGTCCTGTATGCAGCATGCACTTGGAGCACTAAAAAAAACAGGTGTTGACCTCTGGCTAAATTCTGAAGAAGAAACCCACTCTGGTGCATGCACTCAAGGCCAGACAAAGCACATCTGGGCTATGCTGCAGGTCAGGCATCTGCCTAGCAGATGTGGTGTAGCGTATATATGGATTTGTCCAAGTGCAGTGACACCTCTCAGAGAAACTGACTCTGTTTCTCTCTGAGCAAAGTGTTTTTGTGTTACCTTTCATGAGAAACTAGGTCCTAAACATGAACTTTTAACATGTAAGACTTTTCCATACTTATAATTCTGTATCCACCTCCTGAACACGCTTTCTATTTCTCTGTTAGTGTTTCCTCCTCCAGAGGAAGCCATCAGTTCAAGATTTTTTTTTTTTTTTTTTTTTGTGGAAGAATATGATTATCATAGACTAAGTGAACAAAGATTTATAAAAATATTCTACAAAAAAGCGATTGGTTATATTAATCAGTATACTGTTCTTTGCCATCTGCGGTGTACATGTTAGAAAGAGACATAAGAACAAGATCTTGACAGACAGAAATATAAAGGAAGTACCAAGCAGACTGAAAGTCTGGCAGTAGTGTGGATAAAGTGGTCTAATTTTGAGACTTACACTACAGAAAGGCTAAAAAGAGATCTATTACAGATAAAAAAGAAAAAAAAGGAGCAAAGAGACGCTCACAAAAATTCATACCTGACACTGTCTTCGAAGCACTATGCATGGGTGTGAAATCAGCTGTTCAGTAAATATGCTGGAAAAAAAAAAATCATACATTGTTTCAATAATTTGAACAAATTAATGCATACACATGCGAGATGAAAAAAAATCCCATCATCTGCATTTTCTCTTCACAAAATTCTGTGTTCAGATTCAGAATTGGTTCAAAGGGTCTTACCGATGTCAATGGAAATAAAATGCTACCATGGAAATAAAATGGTACCAGATACAAACTAGGTTATGTAACCTTGTAATCAGTGTGTGTGTGTGTGTGTGTGTGTGTACGTGCGCGCGTGTGCATACACGTGCATACACATTGTGTGTGTGTGTGTGTGTGTGTGTGCATGTGTGTGTGTGTGCATGTGGATGTGTGTGTGTGTGTGTGTGTGTGTGTGTGTGTGTGTGTGTGTGTGTGTGTGTGCATGTGCGTGTGTGTTTGTGTGTGTGTATGAGTATGTGTGTGAAGAACTTATATTTGCAGACCTTTTGTCCCATAATAATGCTAACTGATGACCCCCAAACTGAGTCTAAACAGTCTGTGTGCACACACATGTATGAATTTGTGCAAGAATGTGTGTGCATGTTGTTGTTTTTTTCTAGATATTAAGTTTTCTGTCCCTATTTCCTTGGTACTGTTCAACCTGCTTAAAAATACACACCTAGCAGAGTAGTGAAGTACAGAAGGTGACCGGTGTCCCATCAAGGAACTATTGAAATATGATGCTTCCTGATGTGTGTGAGTGTGTGCAACAGAATACAGCGGACTTGTGAGCATTATGTAATTCTACTTCCACTGTTCTCAGCTGAATTATTTTTCAAGTCTTGTACAGTATAACATTACAGTATAACATTAAATACACAAATGCATAATAATCACCCTTCTATATCTGTCATTCACTCACATAAATAAATGAAAAGGTTAAGGTGACTGGGAACAGGTCTCTGCTGTTAGCCATCATCATCATCTTCATCAATCTGTGTGAACCACTAATATTTTCTCCATATGAGAGAGATGGGAGGACAAGGAAGAGAAAGAGAGAGAGACGAAGATAAAACACACACACACACACACACACACACACACACACACACACACACACACACACACAGACAGAGACAGAGAAGGAGAGACAGAAAGAGAGAGAGAGAGAGGGGGGGGAGAGCCATAGAACAATCATCATCATTATTAATAACCTGTACATTTTCTATTCTAATATCATCCAGTTTAACTGGTATTATTACCATGAATAACATTTTCTAAACAGTTCTTTAATGAAGGAAAAACAGCAACACAAATCCAAAAATGCAAAAAAAATGAAAAGGACTAAGTCTAAAAGGAATCACCTGCAGAAGCCAATGCTGAGTCCAGCAACCCTCAGTATCTGTTCTGTAATGACACAACACATCAACTCCATGATAAATTGTAAAATATAAGTGCAAAAGAGAAAATAAAACTTAATCATTTGATCTGTGATAACTGATGAGGTATTGATGATTCACAATAACAATATATTTGATATGAAAATTTACTAAAACAAACAAACAGGTAGAGTGGACATGGTGTTTTATACTTGACCCAAGACCAAATGTATGCCAAATCATAGCGTTACAGTTTTATTTCAGTTTACATATAAGAATTTGAAGACAGTGTCATATTTTACTTTACGCAGTGGAATATTCTAAAATAGTTCCTCAGGTTGACATAACTATATCATGCTTGCATCAAAATACGCAGATCTGCTCTAAAACTAGTAAAAGCATAATTACTCATTATCATTATCTGAACACAATGACTGAATGAAGAATAATGAAATTAGTAAAGTCTTAACAAAATTTCACACACACACACACACACACACACACACACACACACACCACATACACATAGTTTTATACACTATATATATATATATATATATATATATATATATATATATTACACACACACACACATACACACACATGTACACTGCTTGAACATGAGCATGGAATACATGTGTGTAGAGGGGTGGGGGTTGCATCTAGATCTGTGTGCAACTGAATATGACGGATTTATGTTTATGTACATGTTTTACAGTAGTCTTCATTTTGTCACAGTTTTCGTCACCAGTAATTCGAGCAAATGACGTTTGGTATTCTATTAAATAATGAAAATCGATGTTACTTTTCCGTATACATAATCAGTCTGTTGCACCACAATCAATGACATTATTAAAACACTAAAAATATAAAACGCAAGAAACATAAGCTATGTTAAAGAATAATACATAAAATGAGTAATGTGGGTTAGCTTTGGTGCTACTATGCACAAAAAGGCGAACACAATTAAGAGACCTTTCGAAAGGTTTTCTCAGAAAACATTCGGATTGCGTCCCTTAGAAACGTCCTCGGCGATTCGATTCCTTACCATTTTGACTGGTATCCTTCTTCGGCACCTCATATCTGGCAGAGACATTTTCTGCTTCTCCCAGCAGGTCTCTCTGTCTGCTGGATGAGGCATATTGTCCTTCTGGATACGAGTATTCGTTCATAACCCGTGTACCCATCGAGACAAAACACTGCTTACAAAAGTAGTCGAAAGGACAGGTAAAAGGAAGTGTAGGGAGTTGTCTACCGTTTTGCACTGAGTGTTGCACAGATAAGTGACATCAACGGTGCGTATGCACCCGGTCTTACATGATGATATTCAGAACGTGAATTGCGAATCATAATTCACCTTCTCGACCCCTTTTCTCCCTCCCCAACTCCTTCCTTTCCTTTCCCAGCCTCTGCTTTTGATCTTACATTATCACAACAGATTGATAATAATGATTATTACCCAACCGGCTTTTCCTAGTATACTGGTAGCCGGCGGCCTTGCGTTTCGTCTCATGTTTCAACTATTGTCACAAAACAGTGCAGATAGGGGGCAGAAAAAAAAGTACGTTGCTCAGAAGCCAAGGCTGACCACTGTTTATTTGCGCGCGCCGCGCATATACACATGCCGAAGTACATATGATAAAAGTACTGGTGTGTGTGTGTGTGTGTGTGTGTGTGTGTGTGTGTGTGTGTGTGTGTGTGTGTGTGTGTGTGTGTGTGTGTGTGTGTGTGTGTGTGTGTGTGTGTGTGTGTGTGTGTCTGTGTGTCTCTGTGTGTGTGTCTGTGTGCCACGGCGTGTGTGTGTGTGTGTGTGTGTGTGTGTGTGTGTGTGTGTGTGTGTGTCTGTGTGTCTGTGTGTGTGTCTGTGTCTGTGTCACGGTCTGTGTGTGTCTGTCAGTGTGTGCGTTTGCGCATCAGTGCGTGCCGCGTGTCTCTGTGTACCTCGGTGTGTGTGTGTGTGTGTGTGTGTGTGTGTGTGTGTGTGTGTGTGTGTGTGTGCGTGCGCGCGCGCGCTCAGGAGTGGGATTTATGGTGTTGTAGTGTTGGCGGCCGGCTCTGGGCCGTCTGCCTGAATCCAGCTGACTTGGTGTCGTCAGATTGTTCCTGCCACCCCACTGTTGTTCTTATGAAAACTGAAGGACTTCTACTATTATTGTTCAGTGCTAGATCACTGGTGGCATTAAACAAACGTCTGCTGTTGCTAACTGCAGAGATTTAGCGGAGAGTTAAGACTCTTTTTAAACGCAAAACCCGGCTAACTTTTCAAGTTAATCGCAAAGCAATCTTAGCGCTGCTGGGATCGACTCAGTTATGCCCGGACAAACGTACCGGTCGCCAATCCTGATGACCACACTGAGAACAACCATGATGAGGCCAGTTCACATTCCTTGTTAACTGCAGTATGTTTGTGTACTTAAAATGTTATTTTTTGATGTCGCATTGTCTTGTCATAATTTGCAATGCTCGTATTTTGACTCTGCGTGTTTTGATGGGTCGTACATCACATTGTGCTTGGTGGATTCTCAGCTGCCAGTGGGAAAGTTGTTTTGCAGAGACTGAGCACTTCCAGCAAAATTCAGGCGATACCCAATTAATTTTCGAGTCATTAGGCGCAATATAAGTGTACTAATTATGATGATGATGACGATGCTGATTATTTATCATGGCGATGATGATGGGGATTCTTCTTCTTCTTCTTCAGTGTCGCTGTTGTCATTATCATTATTTCCCGGTCCTAATTCATCCCAGTCTACTGACCTACACTGCCAAAAAAAAAAAAAAAAAAAAATCATCAGTAATGATAACAGCAAAAACACAGACACAGATACAGACACACACACACACGCCCGCACACACACACACACGCACGCACGCACACACACACACACACACACACACACACACGTTCTTATTGCTGATCATCATTGTAGTACCTTTCCAAATCAGTGAAGCCCAGATATGGCAATGAGCAGTAAGTAGCCTTTATAATTGGTGGACTATAAGTCCGGGTAAGCAACAATAGCTAGGCTAGTAGTTGTCGGCTCTCTCCGCTGGGGAGAGTGCACTATATTCAATTCGAATCTATTCTATTAGACGTGAAACAGGCCGCTCGTGCGAACCTCCGACATTCCCTCGCCTCTTATAAAGCTGGTCTCAAAACTAATCTCCTCTCTCATGTCAGCAGCAGTAAGTTTCGCTGTGGCATGTTCATCCACATAGTGCACGAGTGTGTGTGTGTGTGTGTGTGTGTGTGTGTGAGCGCGCGCGCGAGCGCGTGTGTCTATACATAGATTCTATCTATATATGTCATTATATATATATATATATATATATATAGAGAGAGAGAGAGAGAGAGAGAGAGAGAGAGTTTGTGTTCGTGCGTGCGTGTTCTTCTAGTGCGTGTGTTTGCAGTGTTTGTGTTGTGTGTAGCCATGCATAGGTTTGTATTAGGTGAGATATAGACAAATGGAAAGAAAGTGAGGAAGAGACATACATAGATGTACAAATATATATATATCTAAAGAGAGAGAGAGAGGGGGAGAGAAAGAGAGAGAGAGACTGAGAGAGTCACACAAAGATAAGAGACTTTGTCTAACTCTCCTCAAACATACACACACGCGCGCGCGCGCACACACACATACATTCATGTACAATCACACACTGATGCGCACACTCGCACATTCACTTACACACATACACAGGTACAGACACAGAGAATAGATAGGCAGAAATACAGACATAGAGACAAACACACACACACACACACACACACACACACACACACACACACTCTCTCTCTCTCTCTCACACGTCCCGCGCGCATGCGCTCACACACAGAGACATGACACAAAACATTTCGGGTTTTTCCATTATTTTTTGTTTATTTTCAGTTACTTGACAATAAATATACTGACAAAGAGAAACACCTCCCTATGGAGTTTTCAATGTGATAGTGTACAGGATACTCCAAGAAGATATTAGCAAACTTTACTTTGATGTCCACGATTGGTTAATGCAAAATGCTTCTGTTTTGTACAAATGGAAGCTCTTGTATTCATTCAAAAAAAAAAAAAAAAAAAAAATCTATTACGATCAAACAGCCCTTACAATTATCTCTCCTTCTGCTTTATTCCACGAACAGTTACGTGTAATACACAACGTTTTACGATCAGATATCAGTTAGAATGTAACAGACACATTCCCAGCCATAAAATAAAAATGTGTGCGCGCACATAATTATTTGTCCATGAAAACATAACATCTTCGGAGAGGAATCATTCATATTTCAAAACACAAGAAAACGTCGCTTTTACAAGTTTCAACTAAAGATTCTGTTTTCAGTATCATCTCTCTTCTCCAGTTTAAATAAAATGGTCGTATGAATAAAAAAAAAAAAATATTGTGTTCTAGCCATAATCAACAATCCTTCCGAAAACTGTGCAGGCATTCAACGTGGAGAAAAAAAAATCGAAACTCCTTTTTTTCTTCTGACCAACCAGCACCATCACAAAGAACGTTTTGTGAATAAAGAGGGGTGGTTTTTTTTTCGTTATTCACTTTTCATGTTATACATGTATTGTAAGGTAATATAATTTCAAATTCTTGAATTCTATCCCTTTCACACACACACACACACACACACACACACACACACACACACACACACACACACAGAGCCAAAACAAAAATCATGTGCATCCTGGCAGATCCAGTCGTAATTCACAGAATAGAAAAAAAATTCATGACATATACATTTCAGTAGTTCATACTTTTGTTAGGCAATCATATTGTATTTTCTAGACTTGAAAGAAACAATAGCCTTGATTTAACATCGAAGAGAATTAGAAAAAAAAAACAACAACACTGTATTGATATCAAACAAATCATTCTTGAAAATCTTAACGTCTTTGACAAAAATATATGTGTATTGTTATTATTACTTTTTAAAATTTTTTAGCAGATACCATTTGCCCAGCATTACTAATACTTTCCCGTGGAGACACTTTTCATTGACATTATTCATCTCTCTCCTCAGCCCTGTCTTGACCCCTTTATTCTAGAAAGAGAAAAAAATTCAAGGCTTACATCAAAACATCCATGTGCTTTCAACTCAGTCATGCCCCCCGCCCCCCCGCCCCCTCCCCTCCCCACACACATGCCTGCAAGTAGAAATAAGAACACCAAACACACTCTGATTTCGTCTGGTCAAGGCAGCAAGCTTGCCGCAGAGTGAACTTCCTCCGATCACATCTTTTTTCTGACAACCTTTTATACGATAGCATTCAAATGTTAAAAAAAAAGTAACTGTAACAGAATGTCTACAATCACCAGATTGTGTGATGGGACATGGAACAAACCTCCACCATATTTCTGACTTGAACAATGTCATTTTCTAATTAGAAACAGTAGGTTTTCAGGAAAGGTTGCTTTCGCCGGCTCGAGTGAGACTGTTTAACCCTTTCACCGCCAGTCAATTTAGAGTGCAAAATTGCCTTGTGCTATAAACACGAGAAATATGGTGTCAAAGTATAGCTGGGGATTCCCCCTGTGATGTGTAGAAATTATGACCTATCCTACCACCGAAAATAAAGAGCAGTAGGTTCATGGATAACAGACCCATGATCTGGTCACCCTTCAGTGACATGGGTCCTCTAGCTAGTTGCTGCATAAAATTTAATGAGAGTTTGGCAGTGAAAGGGTTAAGAAAGAGATACACCAACAAAACATACTCTTGAGGCAAAATCAAAAGACTTAGGAGAAAGCTAAGTGCATAAACTTTGTTTTACAACCAGTACCGTACTGAATTTTGTATGTATCGAACCCGAAGCATTTTTGTTTATTCACAACTTACAAGCAAGCAGACGAGTACAACGTTTTGTTTTAACAGTTTGAGCAGACGAGGAATGTTATTATTTACAGGCAGAATTTGACACACGTGACTAGTTTTAAACTTTCATCATTTACAACAAAGTTGAAAAAAAAGAAAGAAAAAAAAAAGATGCGAAATATACAGTTAGGTGATACAGCACAGAATATACAACGTACAAAACAGAATCAAGGTAAGATGGCTACATCATAAGTTAAAGAACAAAGTATGTACATTTGCGTATATATGTGTGTTAACAAAAAGAGATGTGCAGTCTGCCTTCATCCAACTCCTTCCTTCCTATCACACCCCTCCCCTCTCCCAGGCCCCCTCCCTCCACCGCTCCCTTCGATCACACCCACCACCACCCGCTCCATTTACCGCCCCCTTCACATCCCGTATCTCCGCAGCCGCTGGTTGGCATGATGCGTGAATTCAAATAAAACTGAAACCAGGGAAAGTATTTCCTGTTCAAGTCGTAAACCGTGTACCCCAACATCATAAAAAAACACAAAGTGTGCATGAAGTATACAGTACCTTCTCGCTGATCGAGGCAACACACACACACACACACACACACACGCACACACACACACACACTCGCAGCTTTGTACACAGTGCATTCATACCCCTACATGCATAGTCCCCCCCACCCCCCCTTATCTTTCTTTCTTTTCTCACTCTTGTTAATAACAGTTGTTGAAATCGTGTGCTGTCATTGTTTTATGTCGAAAATGAAGCACTGAAGTGAACTCTCTCTCTCTGAAGGTCAATCGTATGTTCACTTGATGAAGAATGGTTCTTTTTACAGTATTCGTAAACTCTGCATTTATATATTTAATGCCCTGAAGATACGACAGGAATTCTGTGACAACAATGATGAAAGTTTGAATTAATTTACTATGCACGAGAAGCACTTTTGTTCTACAGGTTAAGTTAGTACGTATTTTACATTTTGTTGTGGCTGAGTGATCACCATATTGTGTACTTTTGACCTCTTTCTCGGGGCCGGAGGCCTGGAGATTAAAGTTTTGTTCTTGTTTTCTCTCTCTCTCTCTCTCTCTCTCTCTCTCTCTCATATATATATATATATATATATATATAGATCCGCAACTTTGTATGCAGATTACATATGCCAGAGGGGCAAGAACATGAATTCAGTCCACGCGTAAAGGGAAGAAAGTTTAACGTGTGTAGATAATGCATACCACAAGGCTAAAAACCTGTTGGAATATTGCGAAGACAACGAGACAACATTTACACGACAATGAAACACACACCATGACAAATACGTTACGAACACACTGACAACATTTTCATTTGCGTAGTGCAATCTACGAAGCATATATTTACACACGCTTGATACATTCTTGAAGGAAGCTCTACATATACTTCAATGACAAATGCGATGCATAGTTTATGTACATATATGGTGATAACTAACCCCCCCCCCTTCCCCGTGAAAACAGATACAACTATGTTACACTTTGATCTATGTAAGTGACATTCTAACTAGGCTTTGCAATATGCCGGTTTCATATATCTATATAAACAGAAACTGCAATTTACAAGGCAACTTCTAGCGGTCAGGTGGTGGAGCTTTCCTTGGAGGGAGACTTTCCGTGCAGATGTTCGTAAATTAAAAACAAAACAAAACAACAAAATATTGCATGCACACCAATGATACGTCAAACAAGGCAAACATTACAAAGGATAATATCCAAGACTGAAACATCGCAGTGCTGTGATAATGTAATGATGCTTCTCTCTTTTTCTATGGCTTCAATCTCACGCACTGTTTCAGTGGCATTACCCCCCCCGCCCCACCTCACGCAACCCTCTCCCCCCTCCAATGTTCATCTACCCCTCCCCCCCCCACCCATACCCAGTCTCGTCAGCAGCAACCCCAGTGCCAGAAGTCTGGAGGGAGATGTCAATATTAAGTGAAAAAGACTTGCATGCATTATAGTTTGCTTCCAGCGACAACGAAACCATAGGCACAGTTATTTCATAAACACAATAATACAATGGCGTGCCATACAAGATGCATAAACAAAGAAGTATGTAGTTTTTTTTTTCAGTTTAAGATGTTATGTAACTGGTACAAGGCAAATCATGTTGGGATGTAGCTGTATTGGCAGTAAGCCTATTTGTCTACTCTGTTAGTTATATATTCTATATTGTGTTCATTCCAGTAAGCAATTGCAAGTTTTTGATCGCTGTCAAATTTCCTAGTATCTTTCTTCTGTACCTAAATTTGTATTGTATTGTATTACTCTTTTTTGTCACAACAGATTTCTCTGTGTGAAATTCGGGCTGCTCTCCCCAGGGAAAGCACGTCGCTACACTGAGAGCACCACCCACTTTTTGGGTATTTTTTTCTGCTTGCATTCTTTTTTTTCCCTATCGAAGTGGAAAATTCTACAGAATTTTGCCACGGACAACCCTTTTGTTGCCGTGGGTTCTTTTGCGTGCGCTATATGCATGCTGCAAACGGAACCTCAGTTTATCGTCTCATCCGAATGACTAGCATCCTGACCACCACTCAAGGTCTAGTGGAGGGGGAGAAAATACTGGTGACTGTGCCGGAAATCGAACCTGTGCACTCAGATTCTCTCGCTTCCAAGGCGAACGCGTTACCTCAAGGCTATCACTCCACAACGTAATGTGGTTTCAGAAAAAAATAGTGACTGAATATTAGTTCTAGAAGGGCACTAAACCTGGAGGTGGCAGTATTGATTGATCTCACCACAGTTGTGGGACATTTCTTAAGTCTAAAAATGTATGTTGTATTGTTAAATGTGATCATCTTGGGTGCACTTCGACAAAAAAAAAGAAAAAAAAAAGACACATAGGCGGAACAGAAGTCAAGGAATACTCGCTGAAAATATCCATCCATAAGGCAAAATATCCAACACAAGGACAGTCTTGGAAATGTTTGAGGTCAAACGAGAAATCCTGGGTAATTTTGGCTGGAACGTAAACAAAAGAAAAAAAAAAATCAAACAAACAAACAAACAAGCAAAAAAAAGTCAAACGCCGAAATGATATGAGATCGCTTTTTCCAAAGCAAGAGAACACTTTTCCTGGGTATAGATATATAAATATACTGTGAAAGAAAAACCGACCAGTTCCCTCCCCTGGCAGGTAGGTAAACAGGCAGGTAGGCAGGCAGGTAGGTAGGAGATGAGATTCCTACACCACACGGGTCCTTACTGCTCACGGTCAGTCAGTCAGACAGTCAGTCCACCTCACCAATCATCAATGGTGGGCAGTGGACGAGGTAGTGGACGACGACACCGACCTCATGGTGAACGGTCGCACAGACCGCACGCGCGGGCAGGTGGCCTCCACGCGCGAGGTGAGGTCCCCGAAGTTGCCGATGCGGGACATCATGAGCGACTCGTCCCGCATGTTGATGGAGAAGGAGGTCATCAGCCCGTCGTCCACCTCGCGCACCTTCATGGGCGGCCCCGCGCGGTAGTCGCGCACCTCCTGGTGGATGCGGAACATCTCCTCCACGTTGCAGTCCTCCTTGGCCGTCTTGAGGGTCTTGGTGTGGTCCTGCAATGTCTCCCGGCGCGCCGACAGCTGCTGGCACTTCTCGTCCAGCTTGGCCTTCTCCTTGTCCACCTCCTTGTGCACCAGCTGCTCCAGGTCCTTCTCGCGCTCCATGAGGGTCTGCCGGAGGCGGTTGAAGGTGGTGTGCAGCTGCTCCAGCAGCTCCTGCCGCTGCTTGTCCAGGGCCTTGAGCGCCGTGCCCAGCGCCACGCGCTTCTCCTCCAGGCTGATGCTCTCCGTCTCCATCTCGTGGATGGCGCTGTCCAGCACGGGCGTGTACTTGTTGAGGGCCTCCTCAAGGTCCATCACCAGGTGGCCCGAGCTCTCCTTGTGGTCCAGCACGGTACAGTCCCGGCACACGGGCTTGACGCAGGGCTCGCAGAAGAAGTTGAGCGGCTGCAGGCGGTGCTTGGAGCAGAAGGTGACGGTGTAGCGGTCCGTATGGCGCACGAAGTCCATCAGCTGCACCACGCGGTGGTCCGTGGGCAGCTTCTGCAGGTTCTCCTCCGTAGTGACGAAGCTGGCGCGGCAGGCCGGGCAGTGGATGGTGACGGCCGAAGGCATGGCGCGGAAGGCAGGAGTCAGGTTCTGCCGCTGCTGGGTCTCGGTCATGTAGAGCGTGGTGATGCAGACGGAGCAGAAGGAGTGATGGCAAGGCAGCAGCTTGGGCATGCGGGCCGGGCTGAAGCGGTCCTTGCAGACGTGGCAGCGCAGGAACTGGTCCTCGAACGTCTCCTCGTCCAGGACCATGCTGCGCTTGTTGAGGGCCGTGGTGGACCCGTGCTGTTCGCCTTCCTTGGACAGCGAGCAGTCTGTGTGTGGGTGGGTGGGTGGGTGTGGGGTGGGGGTGGACACAATAAGATAAACATTCACTTTATTATCATCATTATTATTACCATAATCATCATCGTCATTATTCGTTCGTGTGTGTGTGCGTGCCTGAGTGCGAGTTGCAGGGATGTGTTTTCTGGAGGGAGTCATGGGTGGGTGGGTGGGTGGGTGGGTGGTTTCCAATGTTCAGCTGCGTGAGTGTTTTCTGGCACGTGCTTCCGTGTGTGTGGGGTGGGGTGGTGGGGGTAGTGGAGAGGGGTATTGATGGGGGATACAGGGTGTGGGGA
>NC_134880.1:23402245-23404745 GCF_041734735.1 Babylonia areolata
CTCCACTAGACCTTGAGTGGTGGTCTGGACGCTAGTCATTCGGATGAGACGATAAACCGAGGTCCCGTGTGCAGCATGCACTTAGCGCACGTAAAAAACCCACGGCAACAAAAGGGTTGTTCCTGGCAAATTTCTGTAGAAAAATCCACTTCGATAGGAAAAACATACAAAATTGCACCCAGGAAAAAGAAGAAGAAGAAGAAGAAGAAAAAAAAAGAAAAAAAAAAAAAGGGTGGCGCTCTCGATGGGGAGAGCAACCCGAATTTCACACAGAGAAATCTGCTGTGATAAAAAGAAATACAAATACAAATACAGTGCTATACACCTGTCGATACAAAAGTGTTGAACGCCTATCATTAGACACTACAATGTTGTACACTCGTCACTGGATACAACAGTGTTGTACACGCGTCACTAGATACAAACGTGTTGTACACTTGTCCATACAACAGGGTTGTGCACTTGTCAATACAACAGTGTTGTACAACTGTCAATATAACAGTGTTGCATACCTGTCAATACAACAGTATTGTACACTTGTCAATATTTGTATTTCTTTTTATCACAACAGATTTCTCTGTATGAAATTCGGGCTGCTCTCCCCAGGGAGAGCGCGTCGCTATACAACAGCGTCACCCATTTTGGGGGTATTTTTTTCCTGCGTGCAGTTTTATTTGTTTTTCGTATCGAAGTGGATTTTTCTACAGAATGTTGCCAGGAACAACCATTTTGTTGCCGTGGGTTCTTTTACGTGCGCTAAGTGCATGCTGCACACGGGACCTCGGTTTATCGTCTCATCCGAATGACTAGCGTCCAGACCACCACTCAAGGTCTAGTGGAGGGGGAGAAAATATCGGCGGCTGAGCCGTGATTCGAACCAGCGCGCTAAGATTCTCTCGCTTCCTATGCGGACGCGTTACCTCTAGGCCATCACTCCACACAACAGTGCGAAACACAGGTCTGTCAATGCCACAGTGTTGTACACCTGGTAACACAACATTGTTGTACACCTGATCAATACAAGTGTTGTACATCTGTTAATACAGTAGTGCTGTACATCTATCAATACAACAGTGTTGTACGCCTATCACAGTGTTGTATACCTGTCAACACAACATTGCTGTCCACCTGTTGACATGAGATGTACACCTGCCTGTACACTGTTGTACACTTGTTCATAGATCTATAGATATGACGTTGTTGCACACCAGTGGTGTAGGCAGGTTTTGTGCATCTGTCAAGTAACAGATATCTATGTGCACAGCTGAGATCTCTTGTGTTTTTTGTTTGTTTGTTTGCTTGTTCGTTGTTTGCGAATGTGTGTGCGCGAGAGAGGGTGTGAGTGAGTGAGTGAGTGAGTGTGTCACTGTATCATGTAGTAGTAGTCTTCAGTTTAACGTCTTCCACTTTAAGTGATATTAGACGAAAAAAAAAATATCATGTGTGTGTGTGAGTGTGTTTGTGTGTGTGTGTGTGTGTGTGTGTGTGTGTGTGTGTGTGTGTGTGTGTGTGTGTGTGTGTGTGTGTGTGTGTGTGTGTGTGTGTGTGTGTGTGTGTGTAAGTGAACGTGTGTGTCTCCATGTGTGCGTGCGTGCGTGCGTGCGTGCGTGAGTGAGTGCGTGCGTACGTGCGCGCTCGCGACTGACGCTCCTGTCACTCATCATGCTAAGCTCCTGTCAACATGACTACTTGCATGAATTCCACAGCCTAAGTTCGCAAGAGCTGCCCCAGTACAACTGCAAACCACCACCGAGTCACACAGGTCAGTGAGAGAAAAAAGAAAAGAAAAGAAAAGAAAAGAAAAGAAAGAAAGAAAGAAAGAAAGAAAGAAAGAAAAAAAAGGGTCACAGTAATCCCTCAGCCCACTTTCCGCCCACTTACTAGTACACCGTCTGTCTGACTTCTTTATTTGCTGTGGGACTTTTTCCTTCTTGTCGTGTTGCCCCTGCTGGTCGCTTTAACCCCTACTCGGTCATGCCTGCCCTGAAGTCCACACCGTGACTTTGTGACCCTTTCAGTGAATGAGTTAGCATCTCTCTCTCTCTCTCTCTCTCTCTCTCTCTCTCTGTGTCTCTCTCCCCCCCCCCCCCTCTCTCTCATATTTTTATATCATTTTTTAGGGTGAGTCGAATTCAAAGGACTCGGTTTTTAACAAAATCCTTCTCAGAAACTCTTTTGTTTTCACCTCAAATTTAAAGTATGATGTTTTCAGGCTTTGGGGAAAAGGAGAATCGGTGGGGGAGGGGAGGGGGGCAGAGGTGGGGTGGGGAAGAAAGAGAGACAGAGACAGTCATAGAGAGACAGACTAAGACAGACACACAGAGTGAGTATGATAGAGACAGAGACAGAAGCAGAGGCAGAGAGAGAGAGAGAGAGAGAGAGAGAGAGAGAGAGAGAGAGAGAGAGAGAGAGAGAAGGATACTGAAAGATGGAGAGGTACAGAGACAGAAAGATAGAGATAGGGAGAAAGAAAGTGACAGAGAGAGACAAATGATGAAGA
>NC_134880.1:23424745-23439745 GCF_041734735.1 Babylonia areolata
AAACTCGCAAGCAACTTCACGCAGAGACATGTGTACAGATATGTACGTGTGTCACACACACACACACACACACACACACACACAAACAAAACGCAAACACACTACGAGACAGTAGCTGTTGGCCCTCACCAAAGCTCAGCGTGTCTCTCTCTGTGTGGACCGAACGTGAAGGGTGTTCAGTATATCGATCGCTCTTTCTTATACTGGCTGCCAGCACTGCCTAAAATCGTGTGAACCCCACATACATACGAGGGTAAACAGTGCTAACGTAACCCAACATGTACACCAACATGTACAGTTATAATCAACTCCCTCTCTCGTTCTCTCTCTCTCTCTGAACACACACTGACAGAAGAGAAAGGGAGAGAGGGTGGGTGGGAGGGAGGGGGAGAGGGAGGGAGAGAGAGAGAGAGAGAGAGAGAGAGAGAGAGAGAGATGGAGAGGAGACAGGGAGAGAGAGAAAAACAGATGGACAGACATATGGATACTGAGATAGACAGATAAATAGATAGCACATAGGTCATAGATAGACACACACACCACTCACACAGAGCTAATGAAACATGGACTCATGAACACACACACACACACACACACACACACACACACACACACACAGAGGGAGAGAGTAGTAAATAGAGAAACAGACAGACAGAGAAACAGACAGGCAGACAGATAGATAAATAGATAGAGAGACAGAGACAGAAAAAGACAGACAATCTGAGACAAAGACAGACAAGACTGGGACAGCGGTGACAGAAGTAATGTCACACATACGACACATTAACTAGCTTTCAGAAATACTGACACATGTGTCACTAACACTTCACGACCTGCACAGATCAGACCATGGGCCTGAAAACCCCCACTGAGTTACATTTAAGCTTTAAAACATCGATTAGGCGCCAAAACGGATATAACGTATTTCAAAAGTAAATCAATAACAAAACAGGGGGAAATCTACCTTTGGGTCAAATGAAATGTTTGCTAAAATGGAAATGTCGTGGTCTTGATGTCTAAAGAAGAGAGTCAATAGACTGGCAGATATCGACAGCTGCATGCACAGGTAACACAAAGAACCCCCAATGTTTACAATGAACATGCGCGATCACCCAGTCCCTGATAATACCTCTCTTATTAAAATGAATAGTCAACACCCAGAATATTTATCACTGAAAACATACGGGGATATACACATATATTTGAAGGACATTTACCTTTCGACGACAGCTGTTTACACACACACACACAATGGATATTGCTCCCTCGTCAACACGAACATCAACACATGCACACAACCAAAACACACACTTCCGTGACAACGACAAAGAACACCCGCTCTGAAAATGTCCTCTCTCGCGCGCGCAACCCCAGTACGTCGATCGCCTTTCCACAGTCTGACAGGGAACACATCAAATATGTAATTATACCTGCCTCACTCTCCCCTCGGATGGCGACGAAAAGTGGGTATTCCGGGTATCACAAGAATCGAGTGGGTCACATGGGCGCTGTCTCGATGTCACTGCCAAGCAGGCACACGAAAATCTGGCATCAAAAGACAGCGAGCGAAACTACACACAGACCTGTTTTCAACACAACACACACACGCACACACAGACTTGTGAGGCAAACGACCCGACCTTGCGAGGTTGCGGCGCATGCGCCATCTCTGCGGTGACACAGATGGCATGTGACCTGGAAAAAAAATTGTGGAGGTGGGTTATGTTATGGGCGTCGGTTGGGGTCTTTGTTGTGCTTAAAATTCAATGACAGAGACAGCTCGTTTGCACACGGGATTGTGCAAGGGCATGTTTCCAGTGGGCTTTGTTTCCATGGTTAGTGAAGGGGGTGTTTATTTACTAGTATCTGTCGGTGGTTGAATGTCATTTGCCGCGGCAGTACAATGGTTTCGCCATAGTGGCGCTTAATCCGACAATAAGGAGGATCAGCCGTTCCAGACTGAAATAAGCCCTTATTTTTATTTTATTTTATTTTATTTTTAAGAAAGTTCCATGCGAAAAGCATCCTTTCTTCATGAATAAAGTCATGATCACCACCAGAGTCAAATTCTTGTGATTTTTTTTTCAAGTTCTGTTTCAAAAAGTTGGCCTACTCTAAATTTTCATCATTTTGGCACACTGGTATCATCACACCATATTGCATTTACATCAAAATTAACGTTTTTGCATAGTTATGCGCACCACTTGATTAATTTATGGCTTCAATTTCAGTATAATTTTAAAGGTTAGAGGAGTTAAAGGTCCCAAATAGTAACCAAGTTTGACAGCCATTGGGGCAGTAGGAAGACAGGGCCCCATCCTCCCTTTCGGCCGCCGTTTTAACCTTCCTCCGCAAGCAAATTCAGGTACAGGCACCAAATCGGAGTCAAGTACGTGCCTTTTCCCAAAGGACACAACACCATTCTGAAACCTGATCACACTGGATCAGAAGTTCAAGGCCTAACCGACTCGGCCACAGAGGCGCGCGGACTGATACTCATTGAGTACCATATTAAAAAAGAAGAAGAAGAAAAAAAAAAAAAATTAGGGGAATCTTCCTTGGATCATGGTGAAAACATGGTTGCAGTAATTCGGGTTTCGTTTGATGTGACGTATACTTGACTTGCATCAGTGTCAGTCAAAGGCAGACCGAATAGCCTGCTGATACTGAAAAGAGGCTGATTCAAAAACATTAAATTACATGCTGAAGGCCTAGAAACTATCTTCTCACTTCTATAGATTATTAATAGTGGCTTAGTTCAGGGTTTGGTTGTCGAATTCAATATATATCTGATCTGGGCTGAGTAAAGCATGGGGCCTGGTGTACTAGTTACGCACACGTGTTTTAAAGATTGTTGAGGCGCCGTGTCAGAACTGATCGGCAAGGCGCTTGATTTCTGACTGATTCGGCGTTCACCAGAGATCAGGGTTCGAGGCTCCGTTTTGTCATGGTTTGTGTCCTTGATCTTCTTCTTCTTCTTCGTTCGTGAGCTGCAACTCCCACGTTCACTTGTATGTACACGAGTGGGCTTTTACATGTATGACCATTTTTACCCCGCCATGCAGGCAGCCATACTCCGTTTTCGGGGGGGTGTCCTTGATCGAGATGGGCACTTTACTCCAAAGTTTCTTCAGCACACGCACACACACACACACACACACACACACGCACACACACATACTGACTCACACGTCAAACACAGACACAGACACATACACACACACACACTGTGACACACGCGTCACACACACACACACACACACACACACACACACACACACACACACACACACAGAGGCATACACACGTCACACACACACACACAAAGCGCCCGAAAACGAACAAAACAAAACAGATAAACTACAAGGGATGGAATCAAAAGAAAGATAGAAAATGAACTGGATTTCAAGGGAAAGAATTAACTACAGGCCTGCAATGCAGTGATATAGGGGTCTCCTCCCTTTAAAGACTCCATTCTCTGTTTCGGTGTGTATGTGTGTGTGTGTGTGTGTGTGTGGGGGTCTGTGTTTTTGAGTGCGTTTGTGCATGCGCGAGGGTGTAAGTGTACACAAGTGTAGGAGAGTTCTGTGCACGTGCGTGTGTGTTAGTGTGTGAGGGTGAGGTGGGGGTGTGGGAGGGGGGTGGGGGTAGAGGATGAGGTATGTGAGTGTATGCATGCCTACACTGTGGGAGCAACAGAATATTGGAACGTGCGGGTGTGTATATATATATCTTTGTATATATGTGTGTGGGGTTGGGGGTGGGGGATATGGGCGTATGTGTGTGTGTGCTTGTACAAGTAAGTGTTCATCTGTGTGTGTGTGTGTGTGTGTGTGTGCCGTGGAAGCTGCGATACGTAGCCTAGAAATGAGTGCGTGGATGAGGGGTGGGGGGGGGGGGGGGGTAGAGGAGGTGCAGGGTTATGTGTGGTGTGTGTGTGTGTATGTGTGTGTGTTGGGGCTCATGTACGTTTATGTGTATTTGACTGTGCTTTCACATCTGTGAAACTGCATGTTTGGTGCATATCTGTTATGCATGTGTGGGTGTATGTGTGAATGTGTGTCTTCATGTTTTACATTTATTTGCTTATTTATCATCATTGTTGTCTTATTTATTTATTTATTATTATTATTGTTGTTATTATTATTATTATTATTACTACTACTACTGCTATTACCCCTTTATATATATAAATAATTATTTATTTATTTATTTATTTACTTATTTATGTACGCATATCTATTATTTATTAACCTTTTTTTCAAGGCCTGACTAAGCGCGTTGGGTTACGCTGCTGGTCAGGCATCTGCTTGACAGATGTGGTGTAGCGTATATGGATTTGTCCGAACGCAGTGACGCCTCCTTGAGCTACTGAAAATGAAACTAAACTTTTTCGGTCACGTTATTGTTGGAAGGGATTGGAAGAGAGAGAGAGAGAGAGAGAGAGAGAGAGAGAGAGAGAGAGAGAGAGAATGCGAATATTTTATTCAGATTAGGCTACAGCCCCTTCTGAAGGGGGTATTACATAACTGTATACAAAGAATATTTATAATATGAACATACATTCTCAACAAATCAGTGTAAACAAAAATAGTATAACTTACACGAAACACATGATTGCATTCTAAGTCAAGTTGTACAAATATAGAGTAACCTCAGTGCTTTGTAGACAAAAAAAAAGAAAAGAAAGAAAAAAAAGCCAAGTTAGTCAAGACAGTTATATTTCTGGATGTCAAAAACAGATTTAATCTAAAAAGACATGGGTTTTGATAATACTTGGGTTCAGCTACGCCCTGATTATCCCAAGCATGTGCGAAGCCGAATGTATACAACCGGCTGAACATTTACGTACGTTAGTCACCCACGTCTTTTTGCCATTAATATTTAAGCTTAACAATACTTTGTATGCTTTGCAAGGTAACCTGTTATTGTCCATCCTTGTTAATTTTAGCCTATAACACACACACTTTACATACGAAATCAAATAAATTTGATATCTTCCGAGTTCTCCATCGACAAAGTCATTAGGTGTTCGATTATCAACATTAAAATAACGTTTCATAGCAAAAAGATGTATTTTTTCAACATTGATCACTACCACTGATTTTCAAATGCCCATATTTCAGCACCATACTTTAATATCGGTTGTACTTGCGAGTCAAAAAGTTTTGTAAGAATATTAAATGAATTATAGTTAAACTTATACACAATATAGAGAATAGTTAATGAAGCTCTCTTTGCTCTGTTCATTAAATCCTGACAAGCGAAACAAAAAAAAAAACAACCTAGTTGAAAAGAAAATACCAAGATACTTATAAGCATTTACTACACTGATTTATTTATTACCATAAGTCCATGTTTCATTTCTAGATAGTAACCTCCCCGCTTACGAAATACAACAATATTGGTTTTATCCATGTTTACTTTCATTTCTAGCTAATTGCTGCAGCGTATGAATTATTCAACTAGTTTTGCAACCCTATCACTGATATAGATACTACGACAATACCCGACGGTCAACAAAGAGCAATATGAACAATTCAGTCTATTACATCAAATAGTAATACCCCATGCCGCCCATTTTGACTGATAATCTCTAATACAAGCTCGTTAATGAAAGAGAAAATAAAAAAGGATTAAGTACATCACCCTGCTTCACACCAAAAGTACAACTCACATAATCTGATAATCTGGCTCCATTTCTTATTCTAGCTTTTTACTTCACTATACATACTTTTGATACACCTATAGTGCTTCAGTTGCCTCTAACGTCGTTCTGTAACAAAACAGGGCATAACAATTTCCTGGAGATTGAGTGAAATGCTTTTTCGAAATCTACAAATGCAACATTTAATTTCCGACTGATTATTAGCAATGCAGTGATAACGGGGTCTCCTCCCTTTAAAGCCTCCATTCTCTGTTTCGGTCACGTTATCCAGATCACAGACTTGGAAGGGATCGACAGACAGACAGACAGAGAGAGACAGAGACACAGAGAGAGAGACAGACAGAGGGAGAGAGAGCGAGTCAGAGAGAGAGAGACAGAGAGAGGAGTAGGAGGAGGACTGAGGAAAAGAAACAAAAGGAATAGACTGAACGGCAGTGAATAAATTATTATTCACTGTGGAAAAGAAAATGACTGACTGGTGCCGTTCGGCAAATAGCAACTTAACTGACTGAAAACAGCTATTATCTCACTTCATTCATGCTCATCGTTTTCACCATGGCTGACAAACAGCAAAATGCTGCACTGACATGTACACAAAACATAGACACATAGCTAAATAAATCATCAGTAGACGAAAAACTAAAGTGATCAAATAACTGAACTGAACGACCGAACAACAGAATCAAGTAAAATAACTCAGTACTCTTTATAAATAACAGATAAATGTATGCACGAGTCATTTTAATCAGGTAAATACAGAATAAACAGATATATGCTATTTGAGGTAATCACATATCAGAAACAAACAAAATAATCTATAAATAGATACACTGAGTTACTTGAGAAAAACATAACAACACTCAACATAAGTCTTGGTCTGTTCATCTCAGCTGTGATAAAAAAAACAACATGTCTTGACGGTCTGCCGTTCATCTCAGCTGTGTTAAGTGCTTGACTGAGTTGTTCATGTGGGCCAGGTGAATCGCTTGCGGAAGAGAATGCATGAATCATTTTTATTGTTGTTTTTCTAGTTGTGTCACACACACACACACACACACACACACACACACACACACACACACTGACACACACACACACACACACACACCGGCATCTCTGTGTGTGACTCACTCACACATATATTGGCGTTGCGGGCATTGTCCTCCCCTGTGTCTAATTTGACTCCCTATGATATCAGCTGTGAACAGAAACTAACGCGCGCGCGCGCACACACACACGTGACACACACACTGACAAACACTGTCACACCTCTCTCTCTCTCTCTATATATATATATATATATATACACACGCACAAGAATCTCTGGAAAAATATGTCCAATATCACTCAAAGTGGAAAAAAAAACCCCACCCCAAAACTGAAAACATGACATAAATCTAAGTTCCATTTCATTGGACTTTTACAACTCATGCATTTTCATTCAGCTTTTACAACACAGCATTTTTCATTCATAAAGCTCAGTTGAAATGGTCACTCCCATTTACCGGAAAGTTTATTTGCATTATTCTTTTTTTTTCTTCAAACGGGGCTATCGTTCGACGTGAGACAGCGAAAAAAGAGAGACCGTTGCACAACTTCCTGACTGAATGAGTAAAAGCCGGAAAATGCCGAATGCTGACGGAAACAACCGAACACGATAACCTTTCTCGTGATTGGAAAGTGGGAAAGAACTGGAGCGACGGCCTGCGACATTGCAGACGACATTCTTACGAACGCTTTCATTTCAGCACCAGCTCCCGGTCGACAAGACATCGGTTCGTTTCGTTGTCGCACCTTGTGTGGAAGTTGGCAGGCCATGAGGTTTGGCTTGTGACTTCCTTGTGACATCTGTGTCCTCATCCGACACGGAGATAACAGAAGCAGACGATTGTGTTGACACTGCGGGGGAAATAACAGTGTGCATGCAGCGGATTGTTTACTTTAACTGAGTTGGCCTTCAGTTTTCTTGAAGAGCGGTTTTAACAAGCCACAGTTCCCGTTGTTAGTTCCATCGGCTGGGTATGTACTTTAACTCTGATGAGTCAGACGTGGCCACATGATTGAAAAAAAAAAAAAAAAAAATGTCTGGAACATGTGAAGAGAGCTAGCCTTGAGAATAATTTTGTTTGTCACGGGTTTTGTTTTCGTGTGTTGAGTTTTCTCCCTTGGCTTCCTGAAACTGACTTGCTGGTGGAACAGTTTCAGTAGCTCAAGGAGGCGTCACTGCGTTCGGACAAATCCATATGCGCTACACCACATCTGCCAAGCAGATGCCTGACGAGCAGCATAACCCAACGCGCTTAGTCAGGCCTTGAGAAAAAAACCCAAAACAAAAACAGAACAACAATAGCCTGATAAACAACTTTCTCAGTCATTGATATTTTTTTTAGTTTAATGCTTATTAGTTCACTTACTGATTTATTGATTGATTTTAATCGAGCAGAGGTCAGTATTTTGGTTTGCGAGTATCCTTGCTCAGGTGTGTGCCTGTGTATGTGTGTGTCACTGTGTGTGTGTTGCACGCTTGTGCAGTAGGTGTCAGCAATGATATGCACGATGTAGATGTGTTTTTATGAAACAAGTATACTTTGCTGATATAAAAATAATGATAATAATTGTAATAATGATGATGATGATGATAATAATAATAATGATAATAATGATAATTATAATTATTAGGACTTAAACAGAATGGTTGAGACAGTTAATGAGTTATCTGCTGTGTCTGTGAGGGTCTGGGTTTGAATCCCGCTGTCACCTTTTTTCCCATGTTTGGCTGGAAAAAATCAAACTTATTGTCGGGTCATTAGGAAGAGATAATAAACCAAGTTCTTGTTTGCAGCATGCAGTTGGCACACTGAAAAAGAACCCATGGCAACAAAAGTGTCTTCCTGTGCATGTGGCAAAATTCTGCAGAAGAAATCTCCTCGCATAGCTACACAAGCTCTGCCTTAGGTTCTTCATCTGACACATGCATGTTCGAAATCCTGGGTTACAGATGCAAGTCCCAACGTTTCCAAAAATTTACACACTATGGCCCTTAGTTTTGAAAAAAAAATCTACCACACAACACCAGACACTGCTCCACTAAAAAATTTTTCAAAACTAATCATAAAACATACTTATCCAAACAATATTATAAACTATAGATCATTCTCTCCCCAAACTGTCTTTAGGTGTGTATGTTGATATGTTTATGTGAGGGTTGGTGTGTTGGGACGAGGTGGGAGCTAGGTGTGTGTGATTTGTAAGTGTTGTTACACTTTTAGATATTAATTTTTGCGAGTTTGTGTCTTGATATGTTATATACGTGAGGTAAAGGAGCTGTGTGAGTCTGTTTTACTGAGTTTTGTATCTTTTACATTTTACTGTAGGAGTGAGTTGAGAAAGCTTTGTGAGTTGTGAGTGATGTTACCCTGTGCTTTGAGCCGCAGGGTAAGTGCTATACAAATGTACATTCTTCTTCTTCTTCTAATTATTATTATTATTGTAATGTATACTATACATATTTACTCAAGGTCTGACTTACTAAGCGAGATGGGTTATGCTGTTGGTCAGACACCTGCATAACAGATGTGGTGCAGCATATATGGAATTGTCTGAATGCAGTGATTCTGCCTTGAGAAACTGAAACTGAAACAATAAAAATAATACTAATAATGATTTACAATGATGGTAATTGTTGTTGTATTACTTATTTGCTAGAATGTATTTTTATGTGAGAAATTCGGGTTCCACAGTGAGAGTGTGTTGCTACACTGAGAGAGTTGCCCCTTTTTTTTCTTCCTTCTTTTTTGCCTGCAAGAATATCTATTTTCCTATCAAAGCGGATTTTTCTACAGAACTGTGAGAGGGACAGTCTCGTTTTGTTGCCATGGGTTCTTTTATGCATGCTAAGTGTATGTATGCTGAACATGGGACCTTGGTTTATAGTCTCATTTGAATGACTTGCAAAGTAGCATCCATTAAAATGATAATGATAATATTAATGATAATAATAATAATCATAAGAATATAGTAGTAGTGACGTTGTTGTTGTTGTTATTGTTGTTATCATTATGATTATTTTTTGTTGTAATTGTTGTTATTGTTGTAGCTGGTATCATTATAAAAACAATAACTGAAATATACAATTATTACAATAACAGATCTTTTTATGGGGACTAAAGGGTTTGAAATGCAGATCAGACTGTAGACTTATACTGAATTATTACAAAGAAATATATGATGGAGTAACTGACTACTTTCAAGAATATAAACACTGGGTTTTTTTTCATTGTAATTTGTATCTGATATTCTTGAATAAATGAAAATATTTGTTTAATTTTACAAACAGAATATAAAGATATAAAAATCAAAAGCTTACCTGTGGTAGATTGCTCAAAGAATTAAAAACAAACACATGTGCATGCTCACACACACACACACACACACACACACACACACACACACACACACACACACACACACACACACATCACTGATCACTTACATGTGGAAAGTGACCTTGCACACATACTCGCATGCACATATACATTACATCTCTTGAGCCCACTAGTTTAACAGCAAACACTGACCATTTATGTTGTTTTGCTTTTACTCTTTGCAGTTTTCGAGTCACACTAAAGACTTGGCATTCTGGTTGTTTCTTCGGCACAAGATAGAAAGCTGTAGAGAACAGACAGTAAGAACAGTGGTAATTTTTCTCTGATACAACATAAACACCCTAGAGAAAAGACAACAGGAACAGTGCTTGCAGCAGGAACAGTGTTTCTCCAGCACAATATAGACGCCCCAGAGAAAAGACAGCAAGAACAGTGGTAGTTTTTCTGGAACAACACAGACACCCTTGGGAACAGACAGCAAGAACAGCGAGTTTAATTTTTCCAGTTTGAACATGGGTGACAACCGAGACAGTGAGGGGGTGATCTTGCGTGATCTGCCCCTAGGAGCAGCGATCCTGAGCGACACACTTAGCTATGATGGCTTGTGTCAAGCAGCCATGAAGTACCATCGGGAAGGAGAGAATTTCACCCTCAGAGACTCCCTTACAGGTACTGTGTACTTTGACTGTCGTGTTTGTCTACAAGTTTTTCTAAAAACAACTCCAGGTTTGTTTGTTCGTTGAATTTCTTGATTTTATTTATTCATTAGTTATTCATTCAAATTTATTGACTAATTTACTAATTTGTTTGTTTCTTATTTTTATTTTATTTTATCTATTTATTTATTTGTTTGTTTATCTATTTATTCATTCATTCATTAATTCAAGGTTTTTTTTCCTTTAATCAAAGTTCTAACTACTTGTGCTGTGTTTTTCTGGATTTCCTAATTCCATTTTTATTGGCTTTTCCTGCTATTACATGGTTTGATTTGTTATAAACAAGAATAAAATTTCCGGTTCTGTCATTTCCATTTTTAGATTTTTATATGTGATGTCATCAGTTTGAAACTGTTTAACTTAAAACCATTAATATTAAAGTCAATATTCACTTTTGGGTCATTGGTACTCGAATATCAGTATTCACTTTTGGGTCATTGGTACTCGTATACATATGTACATATATGATTCTAGATTGGAAGCAACTTTCTTGACCAATCTTGTTCTGCTTTACACTTTCTTCTATTTTTTCTCTCTTTTTTGTGTATGAATTTACTATTTATTGCTTTTTACTTTTTATTTATCTTTATTTCATTCATTTTCTCTCTTTTTTTTTCTCTCCCCCTTTTTCTCCTGCAAACTGTGCATGTATTCTGACACAGTTTCATATGGTATTGATGGAGTCTACTCCACCTTGTATTCAAGGTAACTCACAGTCACTAACACTCCATATACATGTGTTTAATTGTGGTACATGTGCAACCTACATATTGGTTAGTACAACTACTTCAGGTAAAGATGGGAGGGTAAAATATGGGGCACTTGTCCAGTAAAGTGTTTGGTTCTGTGGACCAGTACTGCTTGGCTGACGTGGGATGGTTAGAGTCAGAAGTGCAGGCAATGGATAGAGAGAGTAGAAGAACATATAATGGTCCTATTCCTATGATGTAGCATGTGTATGAATAGATTTTGTGGAACAGGGTTGAATTTATGTGGTCTTTGATTTTAAAATCAGCTGTCTGTCTGCTGCACTGAACCCAGGTGTGAAGCATGTGTGTGTGTGTGTGTGAAAAGAAGCTATCAAAATGGAAGTATCAGTATCAGTAGCTCAAGGAGGCGTCACTGCGTTCAGTCAAATCCGTATATGCTACACCACATCTGCCAAACAGATGCCTGACCGCGTATCCCAACGCGCTTAGTCAGGCCTTGAGGGGAAAAAAAAAGAAAAAAAGAAAAAAAAAGGAGATAAATACATAAAAATACTACTACTACTACAACTAATATATATAAGGCGCAAAATCTTGATGAAGTCAACTCTATGCGCACAAAAAAAAGAAAAGAAAAAAAGAAAAAAGACAATGATGATAAATAAGCAAATAAATGTAAGACATGCAGACACACATCCACGCATACACACACACACACACATGCATAACAGATATGCAACAAACATGTGGAATTTTCAAAATGGAAAAGAAAGTGGATCTGTTTTGATTTACCAAACAAGATAAAAAAAAAAACCAAAAAAACCCACAAAACAGTGATTTACAAACGAAATATTAAAACAACAACAACAACAACAAAACCCACAAAAAACAAATGGAGGCAAAAACGTCCATGTGTGTGTGTGTGAGAGAGAGAGAGAGAGAGAGATCCGAATTAGATATAAACGTGTAGCTAGACAATCCGGTTTATCGAGGACAGCCATGATTCGAACATACTCATACTGTACAGCAGCAACATACACTGTAGAATATTGCTGCGTATTTCTTATTGCTGGTCTGTCAGATCGGTAATTTTAATTCTTTGGTCTTTCGTATGAATACAACAGGTTTTGTGTAGGCATGATACCTGATACAACTGACATTATGTTTCTCTGTTTTAATCGACTGCCAAGTGCGTCATAGTGGGTTTTATTGGGGTGTTACGCGTGTCGTAGGATTTGCTTGGAGAATACAGATCTATAACTTGCTCGTTCTCACAAAGACCACAACTTCGCAAGAAAACATTTTAAGGCGTGCTTGAAGGCATTTGATTTTCTTCTTTTCTCTACAATGTTCACAGATCTTATGGGCGTACATTAGACCCTTGAGTCAAAGAAGGCAGACGATGATGATGATGATGATGATGAAGGTAATACTGATGTTGATGACGACGATGATCAAGGTTTCATCTGAGCATCTTTGCTGTCGACATCATCATCATCATCATCTCCATCGTCGTCGTTTTAGTCATCATCATAATCACATCGCTGTCGTTGCCATGGTTGTCGTAATGATCGTCATCGTCGTCGTCGTCGTCATCATCATCATCATCAGGTTGTTGTCGTCGTCCGTTTTCCCCAGCCTCCTTTGTCATGTAGGCAAGTCGTGTGATGTTCGCCACAATCTATACACACTGGAAACAAGCAGTCAGCAAGCCCACGTGAATGCCACGGGTATACATACACCTGAATCCAGCAGGCACGTACGTCGATTCCCTGCCGGCAGAGGTGTAGGGTTACAATCGGTAAATGCGACAGGAAAAGATAATGGATGACAGGGTGAGGCGGTTAACTGCTGGCTTGTTCTTTCCCAAAATCAATAACGCTCGCCATCTTTTTTTTTTCTTTTTCTTTTCTAATTTTAATCCTCAAGCAGCTGTCTCCCATGCTTGTTGTAGTTGAAAAGCTGAAATTCATAGGAAAACTTTTCTGTATATCTTTGAATATGTGTAGGTCACTGAATAACTGTGTCTCTCTGTATCTCATTGTTTCTATCAATGCTAATTTCTCATTTTAGTCCCACAATATCTGAGACTGTCCGTCATTCTGTCTTCCAGAGTCTGTCTGTTGTCTGTCTTTCTGTCTGCCTGCCTCATTCTCTCTCTCTCTGTCAGTCTGTCTGTCTGTCTCTCTCTGTCTCTCTCTCTCTCTCTCTCACGCACGCGCGCGCGCGCATGTGTGTGGAAACATCTAAAAATTTTTAGAGCTGCATGTTCCATCCTGACATACTGAATCTGACTATCTGTGCAGACATTTGGTTGTATGTATCACACACAGATAGTGTATCAGAAGACAGTATATCAGACCCAGTAATCTTGGTGGTAGTTTTTACAATCCTATCGAGACCTGCAGTTTCTTCCTTTAAAATGGTTTCGTGCCAAACAGTGACAGCGAAGGTTAACACAATTTTGATATATAACTAGAAGACAACCAGAATTTATAGACAGGGCTGTTGTCCACATTCTTCGAGGCGCCGAAAAAACTAGACCTGTATACAAGTGCTGTTGTGCTTTTGTAGACAATTATCGGGCATTTTTCTCCCATTTTAAGTAATAACAAATAATCAGTTTCAGAGACCTAAAGCTGATTGATAATACTATCCACGTGTCTTTAAAAGATTTAAACAACAAATTTAATGATGTGAGATCAAACTCAATCTTCCCGAATAAAAACCCCCCAAACAAACCAAGTTCTTTTAACATGTTGAGTTCTAAGCTGTATGATTACACCAGCTAACAAGTTCCAGGCATTCATCCCTGTATCCACCCTCAAGAGTAGTGACTGTGTCATCGGCAAACTTCGCCACAATATCTTGATCGTTATGATCTGCACAATCATGTGTGAACAGACTTGTCAGTCGTGAAAAAGTGGGGACATGGCGAGAGGAGTCAGCTTTGGGGTTCTCCTTTGACCAAGTGTTTGACAATGTAAGCACAAAGAAACGCGTTGACTCTACATATTGTTCATCCGAATAAAGTTAAATTTCAGATGTTTCGAGTTTACAGAGAACAGCATTTAGGCCGAACGTACCAGCTGCTAATTGTGCTGTCATTGTAGTAGTTCTAGCATTGTTCTTTTATTACGCTTTGCACAACTGTTTGATATAAACACACACAGATACACACACAGGCACACACGTACACACACACACACACACACACACACACACACACACACACACATAAACATAGACACACATGCACACACATACATAATCACTCATACACACACACACACACACGCACACACACACACACACACACACACACACACACACAGACATAAACATAGACACACATGCACATACATACATAATCACTCATACACACACACACACGCATACACACGCACACTCACTCACACACACACACGCATGCACACACACACGCATGCACACACACACACACACACACAGAGATACGAAGCACAGATAAAGGCACTCGCTTAGCTGTCACTTGTTTACATTTT
>NC_134880.1:23447245-23457245 GCF_041734735.1 Babylonia areolata
TCCCCTGTGCTCACAGGGTAGGTCTTTAGGCCATGAGCTAAGGGCGGGGTAACCCCTACAGAAACCTAGAGGGCTGAAGACAGCGGTACTGGGCCAGCGCGCGCCTTCTAACAAACCACAGTGCCATGCAAATACGCACAAGAGACAGAGTTGGACAGATCATGTGAAACCGATGGCGCTCGCCCACTGAGGTCCCTCCAGGGTGGTGCAGTGCCGGGCTCCGCGCCTCAACGGAGTCCGCCCTCAGCGACTGGAGGTCACCCTCGTCCGTCTTGGCACGCCAGGAGACGGCGGAGGAATGCGACTAGCAGCACATCAACTTCATCCAAGAAGCGTCAACCTTTCATGGTTATGCATTGGAATGCAGAAGGAGTCATGAACAAAAAAACGGAGCTAGAACACCTCCTGCATGAGAAAAACATCAACATCTGCTGCATTCAAGAAACCCACCTGCAAAGCGGAAAAGCATTCAAAGTCAGAGGCTATCAGTGCTTCAGGTCGGACAGAGCAGAAAGACGCAAAGGTGGTATCCTGACCCTTGTTAGGAACAACATACACTCCTGCGAATCAGCCGTCCACATGGAGAATGCCGAGTACCAAACGATTAGGGCCAAACTGAATGACACAGAGTTGCACATCCTGAACTTCTACTGCCCCGACGACCGTCCACTGTCCCTCGACACCATAGAGGTCCCAGACGCAAGTTTTCTTGCTGTGGGTGACTTCAACAGCCACTCCCAGAGCTGGGGTTACGACCATATGGACCGCCGAGGTGAAGAAGTGGAAGACTGGCAAGACGACCATCATCTCCTTCTCATCAACTCCCCAAGCGACACCCCAACCTTCTATTCCAGACGATGGCGCTCCACCACTACCCCTGACCTTGCCTTTTGCACTGACGACCTCCACGGAGACGTTAGCAGAAAAGTAGGGGATCAGCTGGGAGGCAGCGATCACAGGCCAGTGTTCATCACTATCAACAGGAACACCACCAACACTCCAGTGCCCCCACGCTGGAATTACAAGAAGGCCAAATGGGGTCTCTTCAGACACCGCACCAATGCTCTTACCAGGGACATCCACGTCCACGGCAGAGACATCAATAACATTGTCAGAGAGCTGAACGGCTGCATCCTTCAAGCAGCCCAAGAATGTATTCCACGTGGAGCTCGCAAAGACTACAAACCCTACTGGTCAAACCAGCTTCAAGAACTTCAGGACGAGATGACAGAAGCCAGACAGGAAGCAGAAAGAAATCCATCAGATGAGAACCACCTGCGACTTCAGCAGACGAAAGCCAAATTCCTCAAGGCAAAAGTACAAGCGAGACGCCAGAGCTGGAGAGAGAAGACAGCGGCGCTGAACCTTGAGAAAGATGGAAGGAAGCTGTGGAAAGTTGTAGGTCAACTCAATGATGAAGGCAGCAGAGCTCAAACAACTACGCTGGAGAAGAACGGAGAGTTACTGACAGGACGACGCGCAGCCAACCGCTTTGCTGACAATTACGCAGAGGAGAGCAATGTACCTGTCAGCCCTCTCCAAACAAGAGAAGCAAGAAGGGAACAGAGAGAATGGACCCACAACACCGATGTGAAACTCATGAAGCAGCCCCTCACTCTTTACGAGCTTCAGACAGCTCTGAGGAAACTAAAAACCAGGAAATCCCCAGGGCCAGATGGGATCACTAACGAGATGTTGAAGCACCTCGGCAACACCGCCGTCCTGAAACTTCTGGAGGTTTACAACCACAGCTGGGAAACTGGGACCTTGGCTCAAGTCTGGCGAGAAGCCATCATGATTCCTATCCTTAAGAAAGGAAAGGACAAGAAGAAGGCGGCCAGCTACAGACCAATCAGCCTGACCAGCTGCGTTGTGAAGACCCTAGAAAGGATGGTGAACCAGCGCCTGCTTTGGTATCTCGAGACTGAAAACATCCTGGTTTCTGAACAGGCAGGCTTTCGTCAGTTTCACAGCACAGAGGACCAAGCTACCTACCTCGCACAAGAAATAGAAGATGCGTTCCAGGAGCAGAAGGTAGTTCTTGCTGCCTGGATTGATCTGCAAAAGGCCTTTGATAAAGTCTGGACTGACGGCCTCCTCGTGAAGCTGCAGAGATGTGGGGTCGCAGGGAACATGCTGCGCTGGATCAGATCCTATCTCCACAACCGCAGGGCAAGGGTCACAGTTGACGGACACAAAGGCAAGAAAGTACTGCTGCGACATGGAGTTCCACAGGGAGGAGTCCTCTCCCCTTCCCTCTTCTTGATCTTCATCAATGACCTCATTGAAACACTTCCCAAAGGTATCCATGCTACACTCTACGCTGATGACCTAGTGATGTGGTGTAAGGAGGAACATGCCACTACCGCCACCTACAGAATGCAGCTAGCAGCAGACCGCTTAGCAGCATGGGCAGAGGAGTGGTGTGTAGCCATCAACAAAGAAAAGTCCTCTACAACACTCTTCACACTGTCACCAAAACAAAAACCAGGAACCATCAAACTGGACGACACACCCCTGAGAAGTGACGGGGAGGCTACCTATCTTGGTGTCACCTTCGACAAGAGACAAACCTGGAAGCCACACATCAAACGTGCTGAAGCAAAAGCCAGACGCAAGTTGGCCATCATGCGAAAGCTAGCCGGAACCAGCTGGGGAGCAAACGAAACGATACTCAAGCGCGTCTACCAGGGAACCGTCAGGCCCCACCTTGAGTACGGCTCAACAGCCTGGTCTACTGCAGCGAAGACCCACCAGCAGTCTCTGGATAGGGTCCAAAATCAAGCCCTACGCATCATCACCGGATCCATGCGATCCACACCAATCAAGGCCATGGAGGAGGTTACTGCCATACAACCCCTTGCACAAAGGAGAGACGCCAAAATCATGGTCCAAGCAGAAAAGTTCCAGTGCCTGCCTGATCATCCGATGAAGAAGAGGATGAACGGACTGACAAAGAACCGCCTCAAGCGCAGTAGCTTTATCCATGAAAGCAAGAGACTTGCCAGGGCGCACCGGGATGGTGTGCCTCCATCGACGCTTCCACTGAGTCCCAACGACCTGCCGCAGCCATGGAATGAAGACTCCACAAGTTTTCATATCTCAACATCAGTCCCTCAGGTCGCTCCAGGAGACTCTCAGGATGACACGGCCAAACGCACTCTGACACAAGCCATGATTGCTGAAAGGTACCCTGAAGAATCCTGGATTCACGTGTACACAGATGGCTCTGCAACCAACGCTGTTGCTGACGGAGGAGCAGGAGTGTACATGAAGTCTCCTGAGCACCACACATCCACAGCAAGGATACCCACAGGAAAGTACTGTTCAAACTACGCAGCTGAGGTTCAGGCGCTCATACAGGCCGCTTCAATGGTTCACGACTCGGAGAGCGAATGCCCACAAGTTGTCTTTCTGACAGATGCGTTGTCTGTCCTGGAAGCCCTTGCAAGAGATAAACTTCCTCGTCTCAAGGAGAAACTACAAGAAGTTGCCCAGCAACGACGAGTAGTGCTGCAATGGGTTCCAGCCCACTGCGGAATTCCAGGCAACGAAATTGCGGACCAGCTCGCCAAACTCGGAGCGAAAGAAAGACAACCAAACAACAGTGTTAGCTTCGCTGAAAAGAAGACCCTCGTGAAGGCAGCACTACGACCACAAGCCACAAGGGATGCATATCACGAGCTTGAACGCTGGCAGCAGGTAGCAATTATGCGCTTACGCACAGGACACTGCCGCCTTAACGCGCACATGTTCAAGAAGCTGAAGCTGGCACCATCACAGACCTGTCCCTGTGGTCTTGAAGACCAAACACCAGAACATGTTCTGCAGACTTGTCCCCTCCACCAGGGACTGAGAGACACCGTGTGGCCAGAAGCGACCCCACTACGCACCAAGCTCTACGGCTGCAGACAAGACCTGGAAGCCACGACGACATTTGTCTCGCAGGCCAGCCTGACTCTGTGATAAGTGCGACCGAAAAGAAGAAGAAGAAGACGTTCATTTTTTTTCGGCGGAGGGGTAGGCGTTGGGGGTAGGGCATGTTTCTGTCTGTTCTGTCTCACCAATGTGATGTCTGTTCTGTGTCACCAATGTGATGTCTGTTCTGTGTCACCAGTGTGGTGTCTGTTCTGTCTCACAAATGTGGTGTCTGTTCTGTCTGTACAGTCTGTACTGTCTCACCAGTGTGGTGTCTGCACTGTCTCACCAATGTGGTGTCTGTACTGTCTGTTCTGTCTCACCAATATGGTGTCTGTTCTGTCTTCTGTCTGTTCTGTCTCACCAATGTGGTGTCTGTTCTGTCTGTTCTTTCTCACCAATATGGTGTCTGTTCTGCCGGCACTGTCTCACCAGTGTGGTGTCTGTACTGTCTGTTCTGTCTCACCAGTATGGTGTCTGTTCTGCCGGCACTGTCTCACCAGTGTGGTGTCTGTACTGTCTGTTCTGTCTCACCAGTGTGGTGTCTATTCTGTCTGTACTGTCTAACCAACGTGTTGTCTGTTCTGCCTCAGTAACGTGATGTCTGTACTGTCTGTTCTGTCTCACCAATGTGGTGTTTGTTCTGTCTGTTCTGTCTCACCAGTGTGGTGTTTGTTGTCTGTTCTGTCTCACCAGTGTGGTGTCTGTTCTGTCTGTTCTGTCTCACCAATGTGGTGTCTGTTCTGTCTGTTCTGTCTCACCAGTGTGGTGTCTGTACTGTCTGTACTGTCTGTTCTGTATCACCAGTGTGGTGTCTGTTCTGTCCGTTCTGTCTCACCAGTGTGGTGTTTGTTGTCTGTTCTGTCTCACCAGTGTGGTGTTTGTTCTGTCTGTTCTGTCTCACCAGTGTGGTGTCTGTTCTGTCTGTTCTGTCTCACCAGTGTAGTGTTTGTTCTGTCTGTTCTGTCTCACCAGTGTGGTGTTTGTTCTGCCGGCACTGTCTCACCAGTGTGGTGTCTGTTCTGTCTGTTCTGTCTCACCAGTGTAGTGTTTGTTCTGTCTGTTCTGTCTCATCAGTGTGGTGGTGGTTCTGTCTCACCAGTGTGGTGTCTGTACTGTCTGTACTGTCTCACCAGTGTGGTGTCTGTACTGTCCCACCAATGTGGTGTCTGTACTGTCAGTTCTGTCTCACCATTGTGGTGTCTGTACTGTCTGTACTGCTTCACTAGTGTGGTGTGTGTACTGTCTGTTCTATCTCACCAATGTGGTGTCTGTACTGTCTGTTCTGTCTCACCAGTGTGGTGTCTGTACTGTCTCTACTGTCTCACCAGTGTGGTGTCTGTACTGTCAGTTCTGTCTCACCATTGTGGTGTCTGTACTGTCTGTACTGCTTCACTAGTGTGGTGTGTGTACTGTCTGTTCTGTCTCACCAGTGTGGTGTCTGTACTGTCTCACCATTGTGGTGTCTGTTCTGTCTGTTATGTCTGTACTGTCTCACCAATGTGGTGTCTATTCTGTCTGTACTGTCTCACCAACGTGGTGTCTGTACTGTCTGTTCTGTCTCACCAATATGGTGTATGTTCTGTCTGTTCTGTCTCACCAGTGTGGTGTCTGTTCTGTGTGTTCTGTCTCACCAGTGTGGTGTCTGTTCTGTCTGTTCTGTCTCAACAATGTAGTATTTGTTCTGTTCTGTCTCACCAATGTGATGTCTGTTCTGCCGGCACTGTCTCACCAGTGTGGTGTTTGTTCTGTCTCACCAGTGTGGTGTGTGTACTGTCTGTACTGTTTCACTAATGTGGTGTGTGTACTGTCTGTACTGTCTCACCAGTGTGGTGTCTGTACTGTCTGTACTGTCTCACCAGTGTGGTGTTTGTTCTGTCTCACCAATGTGGTGTCTGTACTGTCTGTACTGTTTCACTAATGTGGTGTGTGTACTGTCTGTACTGTTTCACTAATGTGGTGTGTGTACTGTCTGTTCTGTCTCACCAGTGTGGTGTCTGTACTGTCTGTACTGTCTCACCAGTGTGGTGTGTGTTCTGTCTCACCAATGTGGTGTCTGTACTGTCTGTATTGTCTTACCAGTGTGGTGTCTCACCAATGCGGTGTCTGTTCTGTCTCACCAAAATGGCGTCTGTACTGTCTCACCAATGTGGTGTCTGTACTGTCTGTACTGTCTCACCGATGTGGTGTCTGTATTGTCTCACCAATCAGGTGTCTGTGCTGTCTGTACTGTCTCACCAATGTGGTGTCTGTTCTGTCTCACCAAAATGGTGTCTGTTCTGTCTCACCAGTGTGGTGTCTGTACTGTCTGTACTGTCTCACCAGTGTGGTGTCTGTACTGTCTGTACTGTCTCACCAGTGTGGTGTTTGTTCTGTCTCACCAATGTGGTGTCTGTACTGTCTGTATTGTCTTACCAGTGTGGTGTCTCACCAATGCGGTGTCTGTTCTGTCTCACCAAAATGGCGTCTGTACTGTCTCACCAATGTGGTGTCTGTACTGTCTGTACTGTCTCACCGATGTGGTGTCTGTATTGTCTCACCAATCAGGTGTCTGTACTGTCTGTACTGTCTCACCAATGTGGTGTCTGTTCTGTCTCACCAAAATGGTGTCTGTTCTGTCTCACCAGTGTGGTGTCTGTACTGTCTGTACTGTCTCACCAATGTGTTGTCTGTACTGTCTGTAGTGTCTCACCAATGTGCTGTCTGTACTGTCTTTACTGTCTCACCAATGTGGTGTGTGTACTGTCTGTGCTGTCTCACCAGTGTGGTGTCTGTACTGTTTGTACTGTCTCACCAGTGTGGTGTTTGTTCTGTGTCACCAGTGTGGTGTCTGTACTGTCTGTACTTTCTCACCAATGTTGTGTCTGTACTGTCTGTACTGTCTCATCAATGTGGTGTCTGTACTGTCTCACTAATGTGGTGTCTGTACTGTCTCACCATACTGTCTGTAGTGTCTCACCAATGTGGTGTCTGTATTGTCTGTACTGTCTCACCAATGTGGTGTGTGTACTGTCTGTACTGTCTCACCGTGGTGTCTGTACTGTCTCACCATTGTGGTGTCTGTACTGTCTGTACTGTCTCACCAATGTGGTGTCTGTACTGTCTGTACTGTCTCACCAATGTGGTGTCTGTTCTGTCTCACCAGTGTGGTGTCTGTTCTGTCTGTACTGTCTCACCAATGTGGTGTCTATTCTGTCTGTACTGTCTCACCAATGTGGTGTCTGTTCTGTCTCACCAATGTGGTGTCTGTTCTGTCTGTACTGTCTCACCAATGTGGTGTCTGTACTGTCTCACCAATGTGGTGTCTATTCTGTCTGCACTGTCTCACCAATGTGGTGTCTGTTCTGTCTCACCAATGTGGTGTCTGTTCTGTCTGTACTGTCTCACCAATGTGGTGTTTGTACTGTCTCACCAATGTGGTGTCTGTTCTGTCTGTACAGTCTCACCAATGTGGTGTTTGTACTGTCTCACCAATGTGGTGTCTGTGCTGCCTCACCAATGTGGTGTCTAGTATGTCTGCACCCTCTCACAAATGGAGTGTCTCTTATGTAGGAGGAAGGTGGTAGAATGGTTAAGACGCTTATCGGCCAATACAGTGTTTATGAGGTTCTGGGTTCGATTCCTGCTCTTGCCCTTTCTCACAAGAAGTGAAAAAAAAAAAGCAACTGTGCGTCTAGTCATTCGAGTGAAAAAATTAAACGAGGTCCCGTGTGTAACACGCGCTTGATGCTTTGAAAAAACAAACGAAACAAAAACATGGCATCATAAGTGTTATCCTCTGGCAAAATTTTGTAGGAGAAATCTGTTCTGATAGGTGCACACACACACACACACACACACACACACACACACACACACACATATATATATATATTTATACATATATATATATATAGATTGTTATATATATATATATATATATATATATATATATATATATATATATATATATATATGTGTGTGTGTGTGTGTGTGTGTGTGTGTGTGTGTGTGTGTGTGTGTGTGTGCACAAGGCCTGATTAAGCGCGTTGGGTTATGCTGTCATTTAGACCTCTGCCTAGCAGATGTGGTGTGTAGCATATATACATGGATTTGTCCGAACGCAGTGACACCTCCTTGAGAAAACAACAAAAACAACAACAGAAAAAACAACAACTGAAACTTAAACGGAAACTGTTGTGATGGATTCAGGCCTGTTCCACGCGGTGCTGACAGACGAGCCCGACATGCAGCTGGTGGAGCGACTGCTGAAGAGCTGGTGCCGTCTGTGCAAGGTCATCAACGGCGAGGTCCGCTGGCTCAAGTGCCTGGCGCACAAGCGCGCGTGCAGCCTGCGCGTGATTATGCTGCTGGAGAAGTACGAGAACACCATAGAGCTGGCCCTGGCCGCGCTGGCCGGCAAGACGCTCATCATCCAGAACTGGCGGAAAGAAGGTGAGCTTCGTGTGTTGGTGATAAGTGTTGGTTTGTGGTGGTGGTGCTCCGCTGACTGTGTATATGAGTATCTTCTTCTTCGATCGTGGGCTGCAACTCCCACGGTCACCCGTATGTACACGAGTGCGCTTTTATGTGTATGACTGTTTTTACCCCCGCCATGTAGGCAGCCATACACCGTTTTCGGTGCTGGGTATGATTTTTTTTCATAACCCACCGAATACTTACATACTTTCATGGATTACAGGATCTTAGAAGTCCGTATTTGATCTTCTGCTTGCGTATACACACGAAGGGGGTTCAGGCATAAGCAGGTCGGCATACAGGTATGACATGGGAGATCTAAAAATCGCCACCTTTTTCCCATCAGGCGCCGGTACCGAGATTCGAACCCGGGACCCTCAGATTGAAAGCCCAACGCTTTAACCATTCGGCTGTTGCGCCCGTCGTATACGAGTATGATATAGTCCTCTTCCCAACACCGACTGTCCCTCTTGGCCGAGAGAGTGGGGATGTCACTTGGGTAAGAGACTTACCACTGTAATCAAATTCAAGCCCAGATAGTCGGGACAGCAGTTGCTTCCTCTGCTGTTCTGATGCTCATAGTCGGACACAACTGACTATCTTACATACATAGTCCCTCTACCGTCCTACCGTTCATTTAAATTTCTGTTTGCATTGTATATTTTGACTTCCATAAAATGAGTACATTCCATCAGAATAGAACTAAAGCAGGAATGTCTTTGCTATTACTTTGCATTCGGTACACACCACAGGACGCGGTTGTTTGTTTTTGGGACTTTTTTAGGGCGGGGGGGGTATGTGTGTATGTGTGGGGGGAGGGATGTGGGGGTGTGTGGGGGGGAGGGGGGGTAGAGCGTTAGTGTGTGCATAAGTGTGTGTGTGTGTCTGCGGAAGTGTATGTCCGAGCGTGTCGTGTCTCTAACCTGGGAAGCACCGTTGTCTGTCTGTCGGTGGGCAGACATCATGAAGAACATGGACATCAACGCCAGGGACAGCTCCTACCAGTACGGCTACCCGGACTACCCGTCCTGCCCGCGGCCATTGCTGGCCGGCGTGTGGGAGACCAACAACTACGACATGGTGGCCGAGCTCATGAAGATGGAGCCCGACCTCAGCGTCCCCTTCCGCTTCGAGCCCGAGGCCCACCACAAGGCCAAACCCCTCTTCTTCTATGTGAGTCGCTGCCTGGTGCCTTGGTATTTTGACATCAACAGCTTAGTATTTTAACGTCAACAGTTTGGTATTTTCACGTTAGGAGCTTGGTATTGTAACTCTACAGTTTGGTATTTTAACGTTAGCAGTTTGGTTTCATTATGTCAGCAATTTTGTATTTTGACATCAGCAGCTTGGTATTAAGGCTTAGCCTGTCTTCTTCCATGTGAGTTGCTGTATGTCATCTCGGTATTTCAACGTCTGCAGCTTTGTATTAAGCCATGCCCCTCTTCTTCTGTGTGAGTCACTGCATGGTGTCTTGGTACTGATAGTTTAACGTCAGCAGCTTGGTATTTCAACGTCAACAGTTTGATGTTTGAATTTAATGTCAGCAGTTTGGTAATATGCCAACAACTTGGTATTTTAATGTGAGCAGCTTAGTATTTATTGTAAGCAGCTCAACAGAATTATA
>NC_134880.1:23462245-23467245 GCF_041734735.1 Babylonia areolata
TAGAAGTAAAAGGCTACTGGATCTTTATTCTGACCAAGGCGAAAACGGCGAGAGAGGATCGGTTTCCCATTCCTGTGCCAAGCCCCAGACACAGTTAGTATGAGATCACTGTCCCGATAGATGTAATGGGCTATGGGACCTTTATTCTTCAAACTATATGGCCCAGACACAATCCCTCAGGTCGAAAATCCATGTTGTGTGTTGCCAGATGGGCCAGACCCCTCTTCACTACGCGTACCTGTTCATGTACACGGACGACACAGCGGACTATCTGATCAGCAAGGGGGCTTGTACAGACTTCAAGGACGTGGTGAGTGACTGTCCTGCTGTTGTCTCTTGTTTAGTTTGTTTGGGTTCGTCGTGTTTTTGGTTTTATTTTTTTGAGTTGTTGGTTAGTTGAGAGAGAGAGAGAGAGAGAGAGAGAGAGAGAGAGAGAGTGAGTGCGTGTGTGTGTGTGTGTGTGTGTGTGTGTGTGTGTGTGTGTTTAAGACAAAATACAGCGTCGGTCAGAATTGCTTGTATACAGATCCGTGATTTAAACAGTTTTGATTACGTAATACTTGGAAGAAAAATAGCTGTACGTTAGTGCTCGACTGTGTGCATACACATGTGTATATGTGCTTATGAGTCTGTATGATTGTTCTTTAGCATGTGCGTACATATTGAGTGTTTCGCACTGGCTTTTTCTTCTTTTTTTTTAAAATCTATTATTTTTTTAAATAGGAAAACATGTTTGTGTAAAAGACTTAAATTTAAAAAAAAAAATTAATTCATGATCATGAATTTCGTTTTCAAGATTAGTCGAGTTTTTTCTTTTTCATTTGTTTGCTTGATATTCTGCTTTGCGTTCCAAAGAAGTCTGAAGCAGCCAACAGCTGTTGAATACTGTCTTTACAGGAGGGTTGGATGCCCACAGACTATGTGCGGAAATCCATAGGAGTGCACGCTCACGAGCAGATGCAGCAGAGAGTGA
Organism: Babylonia areolata; assembly: GCF_041734735.1. Taxonomy (NCBI): domain Eukaryota; kingdom Metazoa; phylum Mollusca; class Gastropoda; order Neogastropoda; family Buccinidae; genus Babylonia; species Babylonia areolata. The sequence continues at coordinate 23,463,219 of NC_134880.1, forward strand.
GGGATCTGGAGCTGGACCTCTTTCTGTCCGCCACCAACTTCGACGTCTCCTTTCTGCAGGCCATCAGGGTAATTTTTTTTTTTGTGGCAGTTTTTTTGTTTGTTCGTTTGTTTTTATTTTTTCCCCACTTCAATGTCCTTATGTGCTTATGTTTGTATGATGGACTGTTGTATATGTACTGTTTTATGTGAAGGGCTTAGAGCCCATCTGTGGGGAGTTTGGGCCATATAAGTACAGTGTAGTGTTATCATTATTATCATTATTATTATAACGTTTCTTTGTGGCATGTCCATGCAAATGGTCTATGCTTCTGTACTGAACATATGACTTGCTTGACTGTGTGTGTTTATGTATGTGAGCATATGCTTATGTGTGTGTGTGTGTGTGTGTGTGTGTGTGTGTGAAAGTCAAAGTCAAGTCAAAGTCAAAGTTAGAATTATTATTTCAAGATGGTCATTGAATATGAAACAACTTCTGTTGTTGTTTTTGTACATCAAGTCATCGTGAGTGAGTGTGTGTGTGTGTGTGTGTGTGTGTGTGTGTGTGTGTGTTTTCTTAAAAAAACAAAAACACTTCGTGAAACTAAGATCTTTCTCCTGATTCCTATTCTTCCTGTCCTATTTCCGCTGCCATCTCTCCAGCAGAACAGAGAGCATCACGTTTAATGCAAGGTGAACAAAAACCGGAAGAACACATAATTCTGAGTCGTTAATTTCCTTTCTCACTTAAAAAAAAAATCACAAAATGCACACATCGGCAGCAGAGGTGGTAACAGTCTTTACCGGTAACCATGACTGGCGAACTTGAGTTGGTGAAATACCAGTGTGGTACGAATTTGAAGTGCTTTTAAGTGGTGTTATTTGTACAGTGTGTGACACCAAACAGAGTATGATTTAGATTCCTCTGATTGGTTTTGATGAACAATAGTAACCAAATCCCAAGGGTGGAGACGGGTCAGGGCAGGGGTCAGGGGGCAGGGGGTAGGGGTGGGGGTGGAGAAGCCCAGGTAAAGAAAGACTAACATTCTGGCCTGTAAATTCAATCTCATCTCAGTGAGACGACAGCCCTTTGCTGACAAGCATCGTCAGGGGTAGTCAAGTGGGTGTAGAAGCATATGCATACAGCCAACCAGTCAATGTGTATATTGTTCCATGACCAGCACTCTCTGTGTCCTCAGGACGGAGACAAGAAGCACGTGGAGGCCTTAGCCATTCGGCTGAGGGACCACGGGGGAATGCGGCGCTTCAATAGTGCCCTCTTTGAATGCATTGACAGCGGCAACGAGGACATTGCCTACATCCTCATCAAGCTCGGCTTCAGCACCGAGGTCTACAAACAGGTACATCTTTGTTTAGCTGAGTCCTCCAAACATAGCAGTGATGTTGTGTTAAAAAAAGGTAGCACTGTAATTTGCAGAGTAAAATGGGAGTGATCTTTGGCTCTTTGTTTTCAGTACAAAATCATATGGCTTTGAACACTGGTGCACTGATATCTCTTTGGTTCTTTGTTTTCAGTACGAAATGTGTCAACCTGATGACCCCATGTGCGCCATGATGGAGTGCTCACACGCCATGACATCATTCCAGCAGCGTGCGGAACAGGTGGACGCCAAGAAGGTTCTGCAGCTGATGTCCGACATCGCCAAGGGAAAGGTAAGGTGTCGCTTCTTCTGCGAAGCTGTTACCAGTCTTCAGGAAACAGTTGTGTAGCGTGTACTTTAATTCGTTTGGTTGTTTTTTCCCATTTTTATAAAGGGGGGATGTAATGGTACAGGTTGTACATGTCACTTGACGGGAAATTCCAAGACCTGCAGCTGTCCATTCTGTCTGGTTTGGAGAATCATGAATTAGTGCTGCCCCAGTGCCTGTTGCTGTTTTCTTTTCTCTTTGCCCGTTTTTTCTGCTTTTATTTTTTCGTCTCTCTCTCTCTCTCTCTCTCTCTCTCTCTGTGAATTTCTTGTGTCTGTAAGGGTCTGTGTTCGAATCCCAGTCTCAGTCTTTTTCCCACGTTTAAAAAGCGAGGCCTCCAATGCAGCACACTATTGGTGCACTGAAAAAGAACCCAAGGTAGCATGTTTTGTCTTTTGGCAAAATTCCGTAGAAGAAATCCACTCTGACAGGTACACAAAATTATATGCATGCACTCAGGGCCTGATTAGTACATTGGGTTATGCTGTTGTAAAGCGTCTACCTAGCACAGCTATAAATTTGTCCAAAAGCAGTGATACCTCACTGAGGAACTGAAATGTCTGCCTCTGTCTGTCAGTCTGTCTGTTTCTCTCAGTATTGATCTGTCCATATCCTCTCTGATGTGATTTAGTTAGTGTATGTGTGATGGAGTGTAAGAGTTGCTGCATCTAGGGGTATATACTTGTCGGTCTTGTCAGCTGTGCTTTTATAGAATCAGTGTGTTTTTATTACTTTTACGAATTTTTTGTGTCTTTATTTTTCTGTTTTACTGTATGTGTTTATTCGGTTATTTAAGCATTGGATTTGTAAAGCGCTTAGAGTTTGCTTCTGCTTGTGTGGTAGTGCGATATAAGAATATATTATTATTATTATTATTATCATTGAATTATTATCATTGGATCATGTCTGCACTGTGACTTCTGCTCCAGGTGAAGCTGAAGGGGCGTGGTTGCTGCATGGGACGGTGCATCCGTCCTTCTCTGCCTGGTGCCAGACTGGCCCAGTCCTAGTGCCCTGGTTCCCCCTGTTACTGCAGACAGTGGATATACACTGGACGTTGAGACACACTGGACGTTTCAAGCAGCAGCTAGAATGACGTTATGTGCGCACAGTTGTAAGGCGACGGTGATCTTGTTTGAACATCCGCTGTGATGTGCCTTGAGCTTTGTTGAATTGAACCGTTTTATGTTGTTTTGTTTTTAAATCTGACTTTGAGATGGATGGGAATGCTCCAGTGATGAATGACGGTGAGATTGTATGAATTGTTGCATCCTGGACGCTGTGATTTGTTGCTTCAGGAGCGTCCAGGCTATGACATAGCACAGCTGTCCACATTGCTGTGGTGTCAGAATGATGCAACAGTCATGCAACATCTGTCGGTTAATCATGTGTTCGGTTTGGGCCACTCTCCAAAGCGGTGTGGTCCAAAAGCATTAAAAGGGGTAACATGTCTTCAAGTTTGAGACTTTATGAGGGGTATGATTTTTTTGCGCTACGCTTTGTCTTCAAATATGCTGTATTTTCATTATCATCATTATAGGAACTATTGTTATTATGGTAATATAAAACAGCGTAAGGGGATATCAGGATGTTTTATTGTAAGACATGAACATTCGGTCCACAGCTGATCGTTTCTGAAAGGTGTCATATTTGAAGTGTGTGTGTATGTGTGTGTGTGTGTGTGTCTGTGTTTATGATTATAGGTGATAAAGTGTGATAATGAGTGTAAGCAATACAGGGGAGAGAACAGCATGTAATTTGTAAAGAAGAATACTTGAAGGTCCAAGTTGGAGTTTCTGAAAGTCTTCATATTTGCATTTATTTCTTGTGTGTTGATACCATTATTATTTTGCAGTATTTTGATCGGGACAAATAGTGTTATTTCTTATAATGTGAAATTTTAGAAAAGCACAGGAATACTTTGAAGTTATTACCTGTGAATTTTCGGATTGAACAGACTTATGTAGCAGTAATAACAGGGATGAATTCATTAGTTAAATAGGTTTTTGTTTTGGAATTGAATAGATTTGTCTTGCAGTAAAGGGGGAGGATATACACCTACAATTGATAGTAATCTAGGCAACAGTATTTTCAAGTTCGAATTGAATTGATTATCTTTTGGCAATAAGAAGAAATGTTTAGGAACTTGTTATTAGGTATTGAGGTTACACTGTTTCCAGAAGCTTTATCCCATTTTGATTGTGGTGATAACAGTTATATACTTCATTGAGAACAGTATACACGTAAAATAATCTGTTGAAAAAGGATGTGGTTTTTGGTACTGTAGATTTACTGAATGCAGTTCTGCATAATAGTATGTATAGATGGTTGCAAGCATG
>NC_134880.1:23474745-23487245 GCF_041734735.1 Babylonia areolata
GTTTTACGTTTGTTAATCAATATTCTCTCACGGGCGTTCAGATACTTGTTTTTTTCTGGGTGGGCGTTGGTAGGGGAGGGAAGGAGAGGGAGGATGAGTGTATATCTACCTCACCGCACGCGATGATCTGAAGACATGTAATTGCCTTAGCAGGTTTTTGCCTGCATGTTTTCCATCCGCCTACAGTTAGACATCGTATACACAGAAGGTGAAAAATGTTCATCCCTGTCAGTGGATACAATTCTGATCAGAAAGAAAATAGAAAAAAAAGACAATAGTCAGCAAGAGAATCAAATCATGCAACCAATATACGAGAGACCAAGTAAAATAAAAAGCACTGTCAACATACGATAGATCAAGTAAAACGAATAAAGCACAATTAGTGTACGAGAGATCAAGTAAAATATTTCTAGGTCATCCAGATAGCCAGTCAACCATTCTTTAAACAAAATAGCCTTCCAGTCAAACAACTCGTTTGCCAAGATACTGGAAAGTGTTAGACATTTCATTAAATCAAGAGACATATCAGCACACTTAGTTCGTTTTGTGTTGATCCAAACTGAAGAAAAAAAAGATATTGCTCTTAATGATCATTGAATTTTTATGCGTTTTAGTATGATGAGTATCAACTTAAATGAAAGAAAATTAAAGTAGATGAAACATGAAGGGCAACATCGGAATATGATTTAATTAGCCTTGAACTGAGTGATTGCATTTCCGATCTGATTTTTTGTTTTTATTTTTTTTAGCAACAAATGTTAAGCTTCCACATTCATGTGCACATCTTTGTTTCAGTAAGCAATAACTACTGGCAGTTGTTTAAAATTTATTTGTATGTTAATAATTTTTGACCGATCGGTAATTTGAGATACTTTTATACTTAATTAAGCTTTGCTCTTTGTTATTGTGTATTATCGAAGAAAAGACTTTACCTCTCTCCACTCTCTCTCTCTCTCTCTCTCTCTCTCTCTCTCTCTGTGTCTGTGTGTTATCCATGAATACCCTCTGAATCAGGCACCAAATCGTTTTTCATATAATGTAATTACTTTGCGTCGTGGATTATTATATAATAGGATCGTGAAGTGGGTGCCAAAAACCTTTATTGTTTGCTCACATGTTTATTATACAATATGTTACAGTATCTGACTTGATAAGTGAAACAAAACATCGGCACGAGAGTGAAAGTCATATCGGTTTTTAGAACTGTTAATCCTATGATTTTTATTTTCATTTCTATTTTACACTCCTGGAGTGACGTATGATTCTGAAACAACCAATGAAAATCCGCTGTTTGTCTTACTTCTCTATCGTTTGGACCGTTTCCACAGTCTTTGACGACAGACATGCAGAAGACAAGTTATGCGTTATCAGCTGTTATGATTTTCCTTTCTGTACATTCTGTGTGGAATGGTATTCATCGCCTTGGCAGTAATCGACGATACAGAACTGGTGCACGAACTGGTCACAGAAAATGGCGAAAATATAAGCGTATAGAAGTTAGTACATAACCATTAAAAAAAAAAAAGAGTTTACTGATCCCAAGCAATAATAAATTATTGTCAGATCATACGATTTATAATGCTTGCCAAGCAAAAATAATTGATTTGCCTGGGAGAACGGTTTCTTTTTGAACGGCGAGTAATGATTTACTGGAGCGCAGCGGTGTGAAAAGAACACTATCCTTTCATTAATTTCTATGAACAGAACAGTTGATTCTGAACAGAAATCTGACCTGATCACAGAAAATGGCGGAAGTATAAGCGTACAGACGTTAGCACATAACGACGTTTTATTACAGACCCAAAGCAGTGATAAGTAATTGTCAGATTATACGATTTATTTTACTTGCCAACAGTAATGATTAGGCTGCCTCGAACAGTTTCTTTTTGAACGGCGAGTAATGATTTACTGGAGCGCAGCGGTGTGAAATGGATATAATCCGTTTGTTCATTTCCGTGAACAGAACACTTGATCCGGAACAGAAAACCTGCCTGATCACAGAAAATGGCGAAAATATAAGCGCCCAGAATTTAGAAACATAACAACCATTTAAAAAAAAATATTCATAGAGTTCACTTATCCCAAGCAATGATAAATCATTGTCAGATTATACGATTTATTTTACTTGCCAAGCAATAATGATTGATTTGCTTTGGAGAACGGTTTCTTTTTAAAAGGCGAGTAATGGTTTACTGGAGTGCAACGGTGTGAAAAGGATGATTTATGTGAACAGAAAAGTTAATTCTGAACAGAAAATTGGTGTTCTTGATTCTGTTTTAAGTGATTTTCATTTTTGTCAATTGTTTATTTATACAATAACTCATGTGGTTTAGGTTCAGTTGTAATTCGGTTGTTGGATACTGAGTTGAATGTGATGCAAACTCAGACGTGATTTAATAATTCATGTCTTTCTTTCTGTTATGGTGGCTTCTTTTTCTCATGTTTCTGAAGCTGTCCCATTTTAATTTTTGAAATGACATAGTTCTCGATGGTGACAGTTGATAGCATTGTGTTGAAGATTTTATTTTTATCTTATTTTGTTTTGTTTTTTCAACTGCATATTGAAACAAATGATAACTTGTCAGGTTTTTGCCTATATTTTCTGTGATGTACATTTAAAAAAATACGATATGCTGGATGTATTCATTTGAACTTGTGTGCGTGTGAGTAAATGTGGTATTCATTTGTACTTGTGTGTGTGTGTGTGTGTGTGTGTGTGTGTGTGTGTGTGTGTGTGTCGAAAATAAGTGTGTGTGTGTGTGTGTGTGTGTGTGTGTGTGTGTGTGTGTGTGTGTGTGTGTGTGTGTGTGTGTGTGTGTGAAAGAGAGAGAGAGAGAGAGAGAGAGAGAGAGTTTTGTATGCAGTGTCATTATTAAATTAGATTACGTCCCTTCCTCTGGAGCCCCCCGTACCTCCCCTTCTCCAACACCTCACCCCACCCTCTCCTCATGTCAGTTTCCCCGAACAGATTAAACAGGTTAACTACGTGTGACAGAAGATCGAAAGAGCTTGACAAGATCGCGTTGTTGTGAATTTCCACGAACTGAGCTTACAGTCATAGGTATCAAATAAAATAATGATGGGTGAATAAAAGTGTGTGATTCATGGTGGTTTTTTTTTTTTTAATTTCTTTTTTTTTCCATTTTATTTTCAATCTGGGAAAGGAGAGAGAAAAATATTTGTCAATGTCTTTCATTGTTGAGAGGGCCGTAGTTTTTATCGTTGTTCTCAGAAACATCCTAACCCTTCTGGTAAGGCTTGGGAAGAGAGCTGTATGTAGTTATGTAGTGATGACGTTTTTGTTTTATCAAATTAGAAAGGCTCTGCAAGGAACGGGATGAACCTGGACCTCATGAAAATACAGCCTTGTTCGATTTGATCCCTGCACATGATCCTGCTCAGCGTGGATCTGTGCAAACATGTTTTATTTTGTACGCATGTAGAAGAGTCTGCCTGTGGTTATGAAAACTTTCTCTTCTTTATTTTTCCTGGAAAAACAAGTCATTTCAACAGAAAAAAAACAAATACCAGCAACACTGCTTGTCGTTTTTATTATCACCTCACCGACAGAGAACCATACTTAATGACATACTTTTTTGTCTTCCCCCGTAATCAGTAAATGCGTGTCATGCATTTTATGAATGTGTGTTTATTCTAGAAAATATATTTTTTGTTCTTTTTTTTTCGAGGTTTTTTGTTCTCTTTATTCGAGGTAGCAGTGGCATATTTCTTTCTCGCAGAGGATGTATTTGCACGTGTGAATAATGCTTGCAAGTTAATATATAATTTTCTCTATTTTTTTTAAGAACTGTGTCTCCGCAAGCTGTCGAAGAATACTGAATAATTCTCCAAGAATGTCCAAAAGAAATCATGGTAATTGATTATGCATATTCGTTTGATGGTCCATTTATATGCTTGATAATGCATTAACATGTCAAAGAGAGATCGAGAGAGAGAGAGAGAGAGAGAGAGAGAGAGAGAGAGAGAGAGAGAGAGAGAGAGAGAGAGAGAGCGCTTAAGGCTGTTGTCATTTTTCGATTTGATTTTCCATTCTAAATGGAAAAACTCACGTGTCTTTATTAAATTGGATCGAAAATGATTTCCCTATCATTTCTTTTGTTTGTTCTGGCCACCCTTTCAATCTGATGCTTATTCTCTCTCTTTTTTATCTTTTTTTTTTTTCTGGGTGGGGTGGGGTTCCTGATGTATTCGTTTCTTTGGGCGGGGATGGAGTTGGGGGTTGAATCTTTTTTTGTTGTTGGTTGTTTATCGTACACAATTTGCCGTAAGCTGTAAAGCGTAGTTCTGGCCATCATTTTCTGCTGGTCGTTCCAGGAGGTTTTTTATTTATTTAATTTATTGTGTGTGTGTGTGTGTGTGTGTGTGTGTGTGTGCCGACTGAACTGTTTTTTTTTTAATGCGTTGATATGTTTCTTTAGCTTTATTCATTTTTATTGATTAATACATTAATTTCCCCCTAAGGGATGCCGGGGGTCTATCAGTATAAATAGCATCCCCGCCTTCTGGAGATTCTGTGCTAGAAATTTCCTCTTTTCTATCATTCTATTTGTTTCTGCCCCTTTTCTTTCTTCACTGTTGTCTCCGTTTCTGCCTTCCCAATCCATTCCCGTTTCTTTTTTTTTTTCAAGCAAGTCTTGACACTTTTTTCTTTTTTCCGCAGTTTATGATGTACTGTCTGTGCTGTTTTGCTCTGGCGATTAGGTAGTGAGATCTAAACACTGGGATGGGCACTGGCTGCCCATTCTGCAGTGTTATTTGCATATATGGCCTTTTTATGTATTTTTTGTTTGGCTTTGACATGTTTTTTTTCCTCTTTTTTTTTTTACTATTTTTTATTTGTAAGCCGGGGATAATAAATTAAGCGCAATGGCTGGTGTCTTCAGCATTGCCTAGTCTTATTTTTCCACAAGGGGCTAAACGGTTGGGATTCTGTGTCATGAACTGTGTTTTGTGGGTTTGTATTGACGCGGTTGAGCATTTGTATGGTTTGACAGTCCTGACATGGCCCTGTGCGGTCGGCTGGACTATAAACAACAAGAACTGAACAAAAATTAATTGATTAAACAATTAATTGGTTAATTTGTTAATCAATTGATTGATTAATTGACAATTAATTAATTAATTAATTAATTTTTCTAATGCTTGGTGATATTTAAAAAAAAAAAGAGTAACATTTCGTTGTTCATTTTCTTGTTTTGTTTCTTCTTCTTTTCTTTTTTTTTTTTTTCTCTCAAATTGGACGTACCAATTGACTTATTTCTGTCATTCCCTCATGTGACTTGCCTTCAAATGACTGCTGTTTCTGGAATGTCGGCTTTGTTTCCTGTGTGTCGGTGTCTCTTTGTCAGTCTGCTTGCCAGCCTGTCTGTCTGCCTGTTTGTCTGTCTTTCTCTCTCATCTATTTCTCCCTAGCAGACCACACACAAACACACACAGACAGATACACAGAAAGACAGACAGACAGACAGACACACACACACACAGAGACACAGTCAGAGGTACAGCCAGGCATACTCAGGCACACACATAATAATTTATAAACAAAAACACAGGCACACACACACACACACACACACCGAACACAAATATACGCACACACGCAGAAACACACACACGCACACACACACACACACATTCATTTGAAATCATTTTGATGTTGATGATAATGATGATGATTATTATGTATGCGTATTTCTTTTAAGAAATGAATGTTTCTGTCTTTTAAGAAATGAGAGTTTCTGTAAGTTTTGATCAAGATTTTGAAGGAAAGAAAAAAGAATTTGGTATTTCGCAATATTTTTTTGTTCTTGTGTTTTGTTGTTCATTCATCTTCTTTTTTTTTCCTTTTGCTTTTTTATTTATCGCAATTAAAAATCCTGTTAATAAACACATACACAGACGTGCACACACACACACACACACACACACACACACACACACACACACACACACACACACACACACATGTATTATTTGTGGTTTGTTTAATATGATGTACGATTCTCAAAGATTACTCAAATATTAAGAGTAATACTACCCTCTCTTTTTTTTCGATGCTTCGATGTTGTTTATTTTGTTGTTGTTGTTGTTGTTATAACAGTGTTACGTTTGTTGGGACTTGTGATTCGTATCTTTCATTTTGTTGTAATTCCAATAGGCCTTGTAGACCACCAAAAAAATTAGGCGTTGCAGCTTTTCACTTCTTCCACGATTTGACATTGATTTAAAGTATTAAGATTGTTACGATGTGGACGGCGTTTACGGTGATGACCATTGTTTATAACTGTTATTTTTGTTATGGTTTTGGTAATGAGAGAAAGAAAGAACTGTGAATTTTAAATGACATAAAGAAATTGCTGTTTGGTTACATTTGTAGACATTAATTTATAATGACCATCGTGGCAGTTCTCGATGTTGTCTTTATTTGATGTTGTCTAGGGATTCAGCATTATGACAAAGACTGTAGAAGATATGATGTTTCAGACACGTTTCCCTCTGTTGTTTGTTTGCGATGATGTTTATTTCATTTCCAGCGAAAAGATCTATCATAAGTCACAATCGTTTTTTCCCCTTGATTTGAACGTGTTGATGTGGTAACTTAAACAATTAACATTTTTTTAAAATTTATTTATTTATGTATTTTTTTTTTTACACAGCTATAATGAAATATTGTAAAGGTATTTGGTTGAGATACGATCACTATTTTCTTCTTCCTATGATTTGGTGGTCTGTCACATTTTCTTTTTCTTTTCTTCATCTTCTATTTTGTGTAAGAAAATTCACAGATTTTCTTCATTTTTATTGCTCGTGCTGTAGATATCTAGTTCCACTTCCGTCCTCTTCTTTCCCATATCATTCGGTGTGGAGGTTTTGGGCATTGTTCAGACTAGAAGTTCGGTAAACTGCACCTTTTCTCTTGGATATGTATGATTTAAACGCATCTAAGGTACGCTCCACAGAATAAGGAACTGAACAGAGACTGATGAATAAACAATGAATAGATCAATGAATGAATAAGTAAATGAAAAATGAATGAAGAAACAACAACAAAAAACAACAACAACAAACAAACAATGAATGCATGAATAAATAAATGAATGAATAGATACAGTGAGTGAGGGTGGTACAAAGAGATAATTGAGGTATGGTGAATTCATGCACATGCAGACGTAGCGAGACAATCTAAGAAAAGGAAGGAGAGCCAGGGATACTGAAAGACATGAAAAAAGGACATGTAGAGAACTGAGAATGCTTGATCTTAGCCATATCCATCATCGCGGGTTATTGTTTAGTCACCAAGTTCAGCCTGTTATTTCTGAACATTTCTTCGTTTCATTCAGAGGAATCGCCGGATTTGTGCGCAGGAAGTATGTTGAGAGACCTGACCTACGGTATATGGGCTGTATCGATTATCGGCTTGTTATTGTAGATGTCTGAGTATGTATGAGTTGATGGTTTCGCTTTTATTAAACTTGATTTTGTGGAGACGAAGGCTGGCTCCAACATGGTTGAAGTTGGGGTTGCTTTAGTGGTTTCGGAAGAATAATCAAAAGGGTAACATGTAGAAGTGTAAGGTATTGTATGGTTATACTGTATTGTATTATATTGAATTGTTTTGCACCTTAATCGGAAGAACTGCACATGAAACACAAAAAAAGAAGGGAACAAATCGGAAGACAGGGGATATCATGTTAGTTTGAATCGCACGGAATGAGGCAGAATAAAATGCGGAACCGTATGAATTGCTGTGTAAAAGGACGTTCGTCTTTCTATGTAAACTCGCTCGCAAACCTTTGTCATCTCATTCTTTCAATGCCGTGATCGGCATAATGGAACGGTGTTGTTTTCAGAACGTGTTTGATATCTTGTATGGTTAAACATTTTTTTTCTTTTTTGACACAGTTTAAAAAAACAAAACAAACAAAAGGTGAAACCAGTTAACCCTGTTTTGTGTGAAATCCGAACGCGTGTATAATAATTTCAAGTTAACCGTCGTGGTGGTTCATTCCATTGTTCCGAAAGTCATTGGAACCTTCTTGATTCTGCCCTCATCCATCGGCACAGACAGGCAGACACACGCACAAACATACGCGCACACGCACACTCACATGCACACAGGCATGCACACATAATCACACACACACACATTCACGCGCGTACGCTCTCATCATGAGAAATGACGCCATGTTTGTAAAGCGCTTAGGCTTGGGTCTCTAACCGAGGATAGGCGCTATATATTATCATCATCCATCTGCACAGACACGCAAATAGACACGCACACGCGCGCGCGCGCGCACACACACACACACGTGCGCACGCATACACACACACGCACACACATCCATTCACTCATGCTTATGCAACCACTCTTTCACCTGTTTATTTTTGTTCAATCTTAAAAATCATCGCTATGTCGTGTAGGACTTCTCATTGATGTTATGAGTTCGTCCCTTGCAGTGTTGTAACACATCCAAACATGGACTATTTGCAGCACTGTCGCTTTCAACGATACCACACATAATCAAAATACCAGCCATAATCGTTCGATGTATTTCAAATTTTTGAAATTTAATATTTGCTGTCAGACCAAGATCAAACTGAATAATTTTGAAATCTATTCTTTTATTCTAGATTTTATTCTAAGTGATATATATATATATATATATATATATATATATATATATATATATATATATATTTGTGTGTGTGTGTTTGTGTGTAGGAATACGGTTTAAAAAAAATTATTATTACGTATTTGCATATCCCATTTTATTTCTTATATCCTTAATTTGTTTTATAATTTTGATGTTTACATTTATTAGTTAAATTGTTAGATCTTAAAAATTTACATCATGAAAATTAAATTTTTTTTTTTCAATTTTGTTTGATAGATTTGAATTTTGTATATTTATTGCGTACATACGTGCTTTCTGCTTTTTTTTCTTCTCTCTTTTTTATATATTTTTTTCATATACCCCAGGATTTGCTTTTTGAGTAGTTTTTTAAAATGAAAAAAAAATTCAAGTAATTTACTTACTTATTTATTTGTTATTTGTTGTTCTTTATTTTTGTTTGATTGATATATTTATTTATTCATTGGTTTATCTATTTGTTAATTATTAATTAAAATCCATTTATTTGTTTATTATTCATTTATTTTGCTGTAATCTTATCCCATGGAGGGGGATTTTCTACCTGCATTAAAGCACTATGTTCGGGTGTGTGTGTGGCATTTTCACGTGTGACCCATTGTGATCGCCTTGTATAGATGTTGTCAGTGTTCAGATAATTCTGTCGGCATGATTTGCTTTAGCTATTGATGCTGTACTTTCAAGTGACAGTACGTACAAAATAAAAGATCTCACAAAAAAGTCACGATATGAGCTTCTGTTCATGTGTGTGTGTGTGTGTGTGTGTGTGTGTGTGTGTGTGTGTGAAAGAGGGAGTGAGAGAGAAAGCGCACGCAATCTATGCTTTACAGATGAATTCGTCTTGAAGCCATGTGATTTTCAGATAACAGCATACTGGAAAAGGGGAGCAAGAGTACGCTACAATCAATACATGAAGTATTTCGCCTTTGAAAGATAATATAGATAGTGTTACAGTATAATTTCATGCGACAAGAACGATTTTAGGCGCCACAGTTGTCCTGTCTACAAATTGAAATGAAATTGTTGTGCGCTCATGATATATATTGTTGCCACGCACACAGCAAGTTAAAATCATTTTAGGCCAAGGGCCGCCTACATTCATTGTAATCATTTTTGTTTGGGAGAGAGAAAGATAGAGCGACCCCCCTCTCCCTTTTCTTTTTTTGCAAGGGTAAAATGTAAAATGTGTTGGCTCATACTCGCCATTTTTCACACTTACCTTTGCCACTATTCTCATACAAAAGAAATAGATAATTGGCTATATATATATATATATATATATATATATGTGTGTGTGTGTGTGTGTGTGTGTTACTGAGAGAGCATACGTTTTAAGTGCTACAGATTATGTGGATGAACGCTTGTAATCGATCCATAGCTTCCATTATTATGAGTGCTCCAATACATCATCCCCCCCCACCCCCCCACACACACCGGCCCCACCCCACTTACACGCACAGGCACGCACGCACGCACAAAACAAACATATAAGCTTACACACAGACACGTAAGCGCGCAAATGCCACGGGCAGTAACTTTGGTAAATCTGTTGTACACATCGAAGTTGTTGCCCATCGACTCACACGGATGATGGTTGGAAGTGACAGCAGTCTGCTGGTTCTCAACCTTCTCTCCCTCCACCCACACCTCCCTCTCCTCCCTCCCGGTCCCTCATCTCCCCTCTCCGCCCCCCCCCCCCCCCAACACCTCCCCTTTCCATTCTTAGTGTCCATGGCTGAATCCACATGCATCATCAAAATATAATGGGGATATAGACTTTAACCCCTCTGTTAAAAACGAGCATCCAAGCAAATAAACCCGTTGGACTGAACGAAGAATACAGCGTCTACTCTTGTTCCTCCTTTCTGAAGTAATATCAGCATACAAGAATCAAAACATGACAAAAGAATTCTTGAAAAAAACAGCAACAAAAAACAACAACAAAAAACAAAAAAACAACAACAAAAACAACAACCGAGAAAAGAGTATCAGTATCAGTTTCAGTAGCTCAAGGAGGCGTCACTGCGTTCGGACAAATCCATATACGCTACACCACATCTGCCAAGCAGATGCCTGACCAGCAGCGTAACCCAACGCGCTTAGTCAGGCCTTGAGAAAAAAAAAAAAAAAAAGAAAAAAAGCGTACATAAATAAATAAATAAATAAATAATTATGATGAAAAAAAAGGAAAAAAAAGTAGTAATGAAAATAATGATAAAATAATAACAATAATAAATAAGTAAATAAATAAATAAGACAACAATGATGATAAATAAGCAAATAAATATAAACCATGAAGACACACATCCACTCACACACCCACACATGCACAACAGATACGCCCCCAAAACGCAGTTTCACAGATATGAAAGCACAGTCAAATACATATAAACGTACATGAGCTCCAACACACACACACACACACACACACACACACACACACACACACACACACACACACACACATACCACAAATTTCGAGAAAAGAAAGAAAGCGAATGTAATTTCTAGAAGACGAGGTTGTTCTTTTTACATGTTGTTGTTGCTGCTGCCGCTGTTGTTGTTGTTGTTGTTCTTCTAATGATGATGATGATGATAAATTGATAATTAATATTGTTATTACAATTATTATTATTACTGAACAGAGTGAGAGTCATTTCCAAGAATTATAACGGGCCAAAGAAGATTAACTGAGGAAGAAATCCTGCTGGTGTATCTATATTATGAGTTACTGCCCTTAGACCGAGAAACGTGTGTGTGTGTGCGTGTGTGTGTGTGTTTGTATGTGTGTGTGTGTGTGTGTGTTGACATTTGGTTTATCTTTCTCTGCCGGTCTTTTCTGCTTCATCATGCCTCCTCTCTCTCTCTCTCTCTCTCTCTCTCTCTCTCTTCTGATATGAATTTTCTCTATTTATGCTTGTGCGTTTCTTTTTCTTTTTTGATTTATTTAATTTTTGTACCCCAGGGATGGGTGGAAAAAAGCATTCGTGTCATTATGCTTATCTCAATACCCTGGAAAAATAAAATTTCGTTCGTTCGTTCGTTCGTTCTCTCTCTCTCTCTCTCTCTCTCTCTCTCTCTCTCTCTCTCTCTCTCTCTCTCTCTCTCCCTCTCTTCCCGTACCCCAGAGATGGTTCTCATTGTTATCAGTTGTATGAACTGTACGAACTGAAACCAAAAGCAACAACGACATGCTAAGAAACAGCCACCTCCATTCTCCTTCTGAAAACACCCCCACACCCCTCCTCACCTCACCCCTCCTCTAAATTTTCCATAATGATCTTGCTGCTTCTCGCTCCTGCCTTTGTCCACCTCTGAAGTCGTATCAAATGTTCATTAAAAAAAAGCGCGTGAAAAGTTCATTAAAAAAAAAAAAGAAGAAGAGAAAAAGCAGCAGCAACAGCAGCAGCAGAAGCAACACCAACAGAAAACACTGTGCACAGTATAGTATTGACATGTTTTGCAGCAAACATCTCCGGTTGAGGGCACTGAAGTGAAACACAGCTGTCACACACAGTGAGGAGTGACAGACCTGGGGCAACAAATAGACCTGGGGGAACAAATAGACCTGGGGGAACATAGACCTTCCAAAGACGTTTCTAGGGGGGTGGGGGTGGGGGGGGGGGGACATAGACCTGGGGGAACATAGACCTACCAAAAACGTTTCTGGGGGGACACAGACCTGGGGGAACAAATAGACCTGGTGGAACATAGACCTACCAAAAACGTTTCTGGGGGACATAGACCTGGGGGAACATAGACCTACCAAAAACGTTTCTGGGGGGACATAGACCTGGGGGAACAAATAGACCTGGGGGAACACAGTCC
>NC_134880.1:23492245-23494745 GCF_041734735.1 Babylonia areolata
ATGACAACCTACAATACAATACAATACAAAACGCGGTGAAATCTTATGACAACCTACAATACAATACAAAACGCGGTGAAATCTTATGACAACCTACAATACAATACAAAACGCGGTGAAATCTTATGACAACCTACAATACAATACAATACAAAACGCGGTGAAATCTTATGACAACCTACAATACAATACAAAACGCGGTGAAATCTTATGACAACCTACAACACAATACAATACAATAGAATACAATAGAAAACAATAGAATACAATACAATACAATACAAGAGTTAAAAGCCCTAGGTCCGAAGCACACACGTGGTCGCAGATTGGTACGGAGAGCCCTATAGGCAGGGCAGTGGTACAACAACTTCCAGTCTTTTGGGAGTTCAGAGGGATAGGACGAAAAACCATGCTTTTCTTCTGGTTTGCTTGCGTGTGGTTTGACGAGGTAGAGGAATAATGGGCTTTCTTTCCCTTCTTTTCTTCTTCTTCTGCGTTCGTGGGCTTCAACTCCCACGTTCACTCGTATACACACGAGTGGGCTTTTACG
Source organism: Babylonia areolata (assembly GCF_041734735.1). Taxonomy (NCBI): domain Eukaryota; kingdom Metazoa; phylum Mollusca; class Gastropoda; order Neogastropoda; family Buccinidae; genus Babylonia; species Babylonia areolata. The sequence continues at coordinate 23,492,796 of NC_134880.1, forward strand.
TGTATGACCGTTTTTACCCCGCCATGTAGGCAGCCATACTCCGTTTTCGGGGGTGTGCATGCTGGGTATGTTCTTGTTTCCATAAACCACCGAACGCTGACATGGATTACAGGATCTTTAACGTGCGCATTTGATCTTCTGCTTGCATATACACACGAAGGGGGTTCAGGCACTAGCAGGTCTGCACATATGTTGGCCTGAGAGATCGAAAAATCTCCACCCTTCACCCACCAGGCGCCGTCACCGTGATTCGAACCCGGGACCCTCAGATTGACAGTCCAACGCTTTAACCACTCGGCTATTGCGCCCGTCTTCTTTTCTTTTCTTTTCCTTTTTCTTAGTATTATTCTGTCTGAAACCTCCGAACTGTTTATAAGTGCCTTTCTCTGCCTACTCTTTTAGTGTGATTTAAAAAAGAAAAAGAAAAAAAAAAAAAAAAAAAAAAAAAAACAACCCAAAAAGCCAGCTTTCTTTTTAGCACTGCTTTTGTTAAATCAAGCAAAGAACCCGCAAAAAAAAAAAAAAGCAAAAAAAAAGCCAGCTTTCTTTTGAGCACTGCTTTTGTTAAATCAAGCAAAGAACCCGCAAAAAAAAGAAAAAAGAAAAAAAAAAGCCAGCTTTCTTTTGAGCACTGCTTTTGTTAAATCAAGCAAAGAACCCGCAAAAAAAAAAAAAAAAGAAAAAAAAAGCCAGCTTTCTTTTGAGCACTGCTTTTGTTAAATCAAGCAAAGAACCCGCAAAAAAAAAGAAAAAAAAGAAAAAAAAAGCCAGCTTTCTTTTGAGCACTGCTTTTGTTAAATCAAGCAAAGAACCCGCAAAAAAAAAAAAAAAAAAAGAAAAAAAAAGCCAGCTTTCTTTTGAGCACTGCTTTTGTTAAATCACGCAAAGAACCCGCAAAAAAAAAAAGAAAAAGAAAAAAAAAGCCAGCTTTCTTTTGAGCACTGCTTTTGTTAAATCAAGCAAAGAACCCGCAAAAAAAAAGAAAAAAAGAAAAAAAAAGCCAGCTATCTTTTGAGCACTGCTTTTGTTAAATCAAGCAAAGAACCCGCAAAAAAAAAAAAAAAAAAGAAAAAAAAAGCCAGCTTTCTTTTGAGCACTGCTTTTGTTAAATCAAGCAAAGAACCCGCAAAAAAAAAAAAAAAAAGAAAAAAAAAGCCAGCTTTCTTTTGAGCACTGCTTTTGTTAAATCAAGCAAAGAACCCGCAAAAAAAAGAAAAAAAAAAAAAAAAAAGCCAGCTATCTTTTGAGCACTGCTTTTGTTAAATCAAGCAAAGAACCAGGCGAGAGTCGCAGTCGTGGAAAAAACAAAAAAAAAAACAACAACAACAAAAAAAAAGCAGCAGTGAACAAGGAAGCGTGTGTTGTGTGGGTCTGACTTTTGTCAGGAAAAAAGTTATTTCCTCTCTCCCATCCAACTTCCTTACAGTTAAACCTCCAGCGGTAGTCTGGATGCTTCAGTGCGAATGAAACAACGTTTCGCCCAATTTTGTTTAATATGGAAATAACATTTACGACTTTGTTACTTGCTTTCTCATAACCTACCAAAAGGACAGAGAGTTTTCACGCAAATATTAATGACGTTTCGAAAGTTTTATATTATTTTTTTAATTTTATTTTATTTTTTACCCTCCTTATGCCTTATTGTGATGACAAATATCTGTCTATTTTTCAAACCGGCTATTCATCTGTCCAGAAGTGATTGATAATGCAAACGTACATATATGTGACACTGCATGTTTTGTGCATATCTGTTATGCATGTGTGGGTGTATGTGTGAATGTGTGTCTTCATGTTTTACATTTATTTGCTTATTTATCATCATTGTTGTCTTATTTATTTATTTATTATTATTATTATTATTATTATTACCTTTTTATATTATAATTATTTATTTATTTACTTATTTATGTACGCTTATCTATTATTTATTCACCTTTTTTTTCTCAAGGC
>NC_134880.1:23509745-23524745 GCF_041734735.1 Babylonia areolata
GAGACCCGAACTCCTTAACATACTCCATTGACCTTTGATGTCTCTGCTGATTTCAGTGCTGCACTGATACAACCCACATTAACGGCAGCTATTTGGGAGCCGGGGGGATGGGGGGTGGGGGGTGGGGGGGACGAAGGGAAGTAACTCGGTCTTATGGTTTTATCCTTCATGACCTGATTGCGCTGTGGACGGGAAGGGTGGGGGTAGGGGAGGGGAGAGGGGGGAAAGTTCCCTCTCTTTTCTTTCCTTCTTGTTCATCTGTATTGTTCTGTGTGCAGCCTGAGACCTGTTCAATGGTTCCTTTTTTCGTATTTATTATGTGTGCTGCCTTATATGTTTTCTTTATTTCATTTTATATATGTCATGTATTCATATTGAGTGACTGTGATTATCAGTCGTGTATACTTTGCGTAGCATACACCACGCGTGGATTATTTCTCTCATTGAGATGATAACGTATTATATTTTCTATAAACTCGTGCTCTGTTCCTGCACCGTCAGACTAAAACCACGTCAAGAGGGGATGGTTGCAAAGTGAACAGAACGTCCACGTAGAAAGTGATGATCCCGAGACTGATTCGTGGAAAGAGCAATGTTTGACTCACTTGTGTAAACAAAGTGAGTCTATGTTCTAACCCGGTGTTCGAGTGTGTGTGTGTGTGTGTGTGTGTGTGTGTGTGTGTGTGTGTGTGTGTGTGTGTGTGTGTCCGTGGTAAACTTTAACATTGACATTTTCTCTGCAAATACTTTGTCAGTTGACACCAAATTAGGCATAAAAATAGGAAAAATTCAGTTATTTCCAGTCATCTTGTTTAAAACAATATTGCACCTCTGGGATGGGCACAAAAAAAAAGAAAAAAAAAGAAAAAGAAGCCTAATTATATGCAAACTGCATTTACTGTTATATTTATATTTTTTGTATTCTCTAAACTTGGCACTTTGATCTGATATTCTGACCCAACAACAAGAGCAGTCATTATTATCATTTTTTGTTCAAACAGGAACCTCTTTTGCTAAGCATGGAAGTTTTATTTATTTTGCAAACGTTTTGGTGCAGATAGTAAAAAAGGGAAATTACTCTGTAATTAATGCTAGGGGACGTAATTTGCTTTAAACTGATCTTTCTCATCTTAAACATTACATTTTGAAATTATACTCCATACATAAAAAGCTTGGATTTTTTTTTAAACTGTATCACAAGTGAGTCTTGAAGGTCTTGCCTCTCTTGTTTGTTTTGCTTTTGTATTTCCTGCCTCATCATTCACACCCGTGAAGTGGCATGACCTTGTTCCCTCCCCCCCCCTCCTTCCCCTCTCCCTCACCCCGCCCCTCATCTCGATTCTCACATAGACAGCCACACCCAGATGTGTGTTGCCACAGCACCAGCGCTGCCACACACTCTCTCTCTCCCTTGTCAGACTGACTTGCCCATAAACGTACCCCCCCCCCCCCCGCCCCCTGCTCCCCACCACATCCCAGGTGGAAAGTCTGAGGAAGATGAGCACACAGAAGAAAAAAAAAGAAGTCCTGCACCGTATTATTGATCGAAGTTTCTTATTGTATTAACTGATCACGTTGATTCCACTCACGACCACGCAGAACCTATCAGACATCCACAGTCACGAGGACCAACTGAACAGTCCCAGCTACACGTTACTGGTAGCTGAGAGGATTGGCCAGACTCCTTGACATAGTCTGCTGACCTTTCATCTTTCTGCTGACTCCTGTACCCCCCCCCCCCCCCTCCCCCTCTCTCCTCTCTAACAATACCTACATACATATATACATATCTTTGAGAGCTTCGGAAACGACGATAAACGCTTGGTCAGGTGGTTTTATTTGTTCTTCTTTTCTGTTTTAACCCTAATGTTGTGTGGTATGTTGGGGAAACGGGATGTCTCTCTGTTCACGGTCTTCTTATAATTAACATTCTGTCTGAATCTTAGGTTCACTTTGTGTCTCCACCTCTCTCCTTTTCTATTATTAAAAAAAAAAAAAAAAAAATCAGAAAGCTATTGCACTCCTTTCAGTTCTAGTAGCTTCCTCTGAACTCAGAGTTACCGCCATTTGGTTTGTTTTAGTTAACCGTTTGTGTTTGTGAATATCGGTTCAGAAAAAGCAAACACTTAGACACTGAGCACTTCAGTCAGTGACATTCGTCTAGAGCTGTATACAGAACATTATTGCACCTCTGCATTGGTGACCCCAGCCTGAACATCCAGAAGCTTTGAACTAATCATCCCTACCAACTGCTATGCTACTGAATGTGTTTGGTATCACCATCATTGCTGTCACAAAAAAATACCATGATAATGTTCTTTAGAATGCCTATAATTTTCAAAAGAAAGAAAAGTCGCTTCGACACAAAAATAGTATTCATCATTTCGTTAGTCTATCATTAGCCTGTTTTACATATAATAAAAGTTTAGAATGAACAATCAGTGTAAAACAAACTAACTTTATATGTCTGTACCTGTGCAATATCCATTCGTAATGGATATATTCTTCTTATTCTTCGTTCGTGGGCTGCAACTCCCACGTTCACTCGTATGTACACGAGTGGGCTTTTACGTGTAGGACTGTTTTCACCCCGCCATATAGAGAGCCATACTCCGTTTTCGGGGGTTAACGCATATATTCCTGCACCTCTGTCTTTCTATTTTCTTTACCGTGTATATCGGCGCTCAATGACTGTGGAGCGGGCGGTGGCCTGGTGGGCACATGTCCGCCAAGGAAGCGAGAGAGTCTGAGCGTAAGAGGTCAAATCCCACAATCACCGATACTGTCTCCCCCTCCCCATTCAGAAAGCGGTGTATGGCTGCCTACATGGCGGGGTAAAAACGGTCATACACGTAAAAGCCCCCTCGTGTACATACGAGTGAACGTGGGAGTTGCTGCCCACGAACGTAGAATAATAATAATAATAATAAATAATAATAATAATAATAATAATAATAATAATAATAATAATAATAATAAGAAGAAGTCTCCTCCTCGGCTACACCTTGAGTGGTGGTCGGGACGCCAGTCAATCGGATGAGGCAATGCCCCATTTACAGCATGCACTTGGTACATTGTGACAAAGAGTGATGCAAAAACAATACAATGAATTTAATAACGCACGACATGATGCGATGCGATGCGATATAATGCAATGCAATGCAATACAATACGATGCAACGCAACGCAATACAATACAATGGAATGCAATGGAATACGATGCGATACAATACAAAAGAAAAGAAAACAGCACAATACAAGTATCACTTGTAGAATTGCTATGTGGAAAAGGGCTGAGAAAAACAAACAAAAAACAACAACAAATAACCCCCCCCCCCCCCACCCACACACACACACCTTCCCCCCAAAACACCCCACCAAAAAACAAAAACAAAACGAAACCCACCAAAATAACAAAAACAACAACAACATCAAAAACAAACAAAACACACACACAAAAACAAAATAACCCGAAAAACAAACAAACAAAAAAGCAAAAAACAAAACGAAAAACATCACACACCGCACTTTACTGATGGAGACGTCCACAAAGATTACCTCAGCTTGCCAAAGGCATGACGCAGAACCTCACCACAGACCATCCCTAAACACGAGAGGCTGACGAGTGGCTTCTAAAACACTGAACTCTAATCGTCTCCATCTCCCGATCAGCGTGTGTTGGTGGTTTAGTTGCTGTCCAGTCAGACATCTAGATAGATGGAGGAAGAGAAACAGAGACAGAATTTGACAGAAACGGTACAGAAAGACAGTGAATGAGAGAGAGCGAGAAAGGGTCGGGGGGACGGAGACAGAGAGACACACACAGAGACAAGACAAGACAAGACAAGACAAATTCTTTATTTCGAGGATAATAGATAGGCACTGGTGTGCTTTTTTACATCCAGTCCCCGCCCTGAATAGGGTCTACACTAGACAATATTTAATAAAATGAAAGCATGGTGTAAGTAGAGATACACAACAGAGGAAAAAAAAAGCATAAATCAAAACAAAACAACAACCACACACACACACACACACACACGAACACACACACACACACACACACACACACACATGGCATACAGGCACTAGCATGGTGTTAGTAAAATGCATAGGGGTGTGAGTAGCGCTGAAGGAATGTTGTGCTTGCAACCTCAGATTGTTATCTCATCTGAAAACCTAGTAACCGGACCACCAGTTGTGAGTGCCCGAAGAAAGGCAAAAAAAACCAAAAAAAACCCCAACAAAACCCCCTCCAATTTGTATATATTATACATATCTATATCTACCTATACATCTATCTATCTATATATCTATATCTATTCATTTATATATTACACACACACACACACACACACACACACACACACACACACATATATATATATATATATATATATATATATATTGTCAAGATGCAAAACACGAAAGTCGCCTAGGTAACGCCACGGGCAGCAGCAAATCCGCGAACGGTGTGAGAAAAGGGGAAGCTCTCTCTTCGTTTCTCCTGTCGACTAACTCCAGGACCTCTCTCTCTCCCCACTTCGCTCTCACCAGTCTGTCTCAAACGCTCCTCATTTCCGAGGTCTCCGCCAGATGTCCCCACACACGTCTGGGTGGCTGTTTATTTTCCCCTCCAGCAGTGCGTGCAGAACTACATATCACGTGACTACCACTCACGTGATACGTCTCCATTTTCCAATATGGAAGGTCAAAAAATCAACTCCCTATCACACTTACTGTGCATTTATCTGGTTCCACCTGACAACAGCGTTAACTCTTTATATTCAAATATGATGATATTAATGGGACTGTTTATTTTCAATTCTGTGGGTACGAAATGTTTAGATTTTGTTTATCGACCTTGGGGTGGGAGAATACAATATTGCATCTCGCAATGTTCAGTTTCCTAGTTACCGTTCTTCCTCCTTAACACACAAGCTCGGCCACTCTGGTGCCTAGGAGCTTACATTCGTTATTTCTAATCAATGTCAAAGGTGTCTGGATGTATACTGTGCCCTCGGTTATGTAAAAGAAGAATGAATGCAGAGTGATTGAGTGCATAGATATACGCTTTTTTCAGAATCGAACCATCTGACAACAACAGCAAAATTTCACTTGAGCAAAAACAATACATTGTCCCCAAACCTGGACAAAAACGAAACATTAAAAGCACACACACACACACACACCTGCCGAACAAATCACTTACTGTGTTTTAAGCAAGAGAGCCGGTTCCCCACCACACCCTGTTTGTGCTGAAGCCCAAACCGAATGCTATCTCAGTTCAGTTAAAAGTTCACCACCGTGAAACGAAACAACAACGCCATTGACGGGTTTGTGTGGTAATCGTGGATCATCTGTGAACAGTTCTACAGGTCCGTTGAGATTCGGACCCTATTCCCAGCGTTCTGGCCTGTTGGCTGTTTGCAATAAATAAACAGTCTGTAATCAGGAGGTGTAGAGAACACACACACACACACACACACACACACACAGACACAGGCAGAGAGAGAGAGAGAGAGAGAGAGGCAGACAGACAAACAGACAGACAGCTAGAGAGAGACCTACAGAGACAGAAACAGCGAGAGTCATAAAGAGAGCCTGGATGCGAAAAGAACGAGGGACAAGGGAAGGAAGGAACGACAGAAAGAAGGAATTAAGGAAGGAAGTGGCGAAGGAAGGAAGGGAGGGGAGAAAGAAACGAAATATAGAAGGAAGAAACGAAGGAAAGAAGGAAGGTAGGAATGAAGGATGGAATGAAGAACGAAAGAAACGAAGGAAGTGACAAAAGAAGGAAGGAAGACAGAAACGAAGGAAGGAAGGATGGAAGGAATGAAGGATGGAATGAAGGACGAAAGAAACATAGGAAGGAAGGAAGAAAGGAAGGAAAGGAGAAGCCACCACAGACAAACCACCCACCCAAAGACGGCGACACACGTGTCAGGAAGATCACGGCCGAGCCCTTGAGTGAGGTTCCCAGACACAGTGAAGATAACGTAGGCAGAAAGGAAGGAGGGAAGGAAGAAAGAAACGATGGAAGGAAAGAAGGGAGAATGGAATCAATGAAAGATGACAGAAAGAAAGGAAGGAAGGCAGGCAGGAAGGGAGGGGCGAAGGAAAGAAGGAAGGAAGAGAGGAAGAGAGTATCGAAGGAACAAAGAAAGAAACGAAGGAAGGAAGGAAGGAAAGAAAAAATGCAGTGATGAAGGAAGGAAGGATGGAACGTAATAGATGAAGGAAGGAAGGAAGAAAGAAACGAAGGAAAGAAGGAAGGAAGGAATGAAGAATGGAAGGAAGGAAGAATGGAAGGAAGGAAGGAAGGGAGAGAGGAAGGAAAGAAAGAAAGGAAGGAAAGGAGAAGCCACCACAGACAAACAGTCACCCAAAGACGGTGACACTTGTGTCAGGAAGATCACAGCCGAGCCCTTCAGTCAGGTTCCCAGACACGGTGAAGATGACGAAGGTAGAAAAGAAGGAAGAAAGAAAGAAAGAAACGATGGAAGAAAGACAGCGAGAAATGAACGAATGAAGGAAGACAGAAACGAAGGAAAGAAGGCAGGAAGGAAGGAAGGCAAGGAGACAAAAAGGAAGAAAGGAAGGAAGGGGGAAAGAAAAAAAGGAGGAAGAAAGTAATGATGGAAGGAAGAAAGAAACAAAAGAAGGTTGAAGGAAAGAAAGAAGGAAGTGAAGAAGTAAGGAAGGATGGAAGGGAGAAAGGAAGAATGGAAGAAGGAAGGAAGGAAGGAAGGAAAGAAGGAAAGGAAAGAGGAAAGGAAAGTAGAAATGAAGGAATGGAGAAGTCACCACAGACAAACCACCCACCCAACGACGGACAGCCGAGCTCTTGAATCAGGTTCCCAAACACAGTGAAGATGATGAAGATAGAAAGGAAGGAAGGAAGAAAGAAAAAAACGATGGAAGGAAAGGAGGGAGAATAGAATCAATGAAGGATGACAGAAAGAAAGGAAGGAAGGGAGAGGCGAAGGAAAGAAGGAAGGAAGAGAGGAAGAGAGTAATGGAGGGACAAAGAAAGAAACGAAGGAAGGAAGGAATGAAGGAAAGAAAAAATGCAGTGATGAAGGAAGGAAGGATGGAAGGTAATAGAAGAAGGAAGGAAGGAAGAAAGAAACGAAGGAAAGAAGGAAGGAAGGAAGGAAAGAAAAATGCAGTGATGAAGGAAGGAAGGATGGAAGGTAATAGACGAAGGAAGGAAGAAAGAAAGAAACGAAGGAAAGAAGGAAGGAAGGAAGGAAGGAATGAAGAATGGAAGGCAGGAATAATGGAAGGAAGGAAGGAAGGGAGAGAGCAAGGAAAGAAAGGAAGGAAAGGAGAAGCCACCACAGGCAAAGTCACCCAAAGACGGTGACACTTGTGTCAGGAAGATCACAGCCGAGCCCTTCAGTCAGGTTCCCAGACACGGTGAAGATGACGAAGGTAGAAAAGAAGGAAGAAAGAAAGAAAGAAACGATGGAAGAAAGACAGCGAGAAATGAACGAATGAAGGAAGACAGAAACGAAGGAAAGAAGGCAGGAAGGAAGGAAGGCAAGCAGACAGAAAGGAAGAAAGGAAGGAAGAAAGGAAGGAAGGGGGAAAGAAAAAAGGAGGAAGAAAGTAATGATGGAAGGAAGAAAGAAACAAAAGAAGATTGAAGGAAAGAAAGAAGGAAGTGAAGAGGGAAGGAAGGATGGAAGGGAGAAAGGAAGAATGGAAGAAGGAAAGAAGGAAGGAAGGAAGGAAGGAAAGAAGAAGGAAAGAGGAAAGGAAAGTAGAAATGAAGGAATGGAGAAGTCACCACAGACAAACCACCCACCCAACGACGGACAGCCGAGCTCTTGAATCAGGTTCCCAAACACAGTGAAGATGATGAAGACAGAAAGGAAGGAGAGAAAAAAGAAAAAAACGATGGAAGGAAAGAAGAGAGAATAGAATCAATGAAGGATGACGGAAAGAAAGGAAGGAAGGCAGGAAGGTAGGGAGGGGCGAAGGAAAGAAGGAAGGAAGAGAGGAAGAGAGTAATGAAGGAACAAAGAAAGAAACAAAGGAAGGAAGGAATGAAAGAAAGAAAAAATGCAGTGATGAAGGAAGGAAGGATGGAAGGTAATAGAAGAAGGAAGGAAGAAAGAAAGAAACGAAGGAAGGAAGGAAGGAATGAAGAATGAAAGGAAGGAAGAATGGAAGGAAGGAAGGAAGGAAGGGAGAGAGGAAGGAAAGAAAGAAAGGAAGGAAAGGAGAAGCCACCACAGACAAACAGTCACCCAAAGACGGTAACACTTGTGTCAGGAAGATCACACAACCGGGTTCAGTCAGGTTCCCAGACACAGTGAAGATCTGTCAGCTCACTTCCTAGACCCCTCCCGTCTCTTGACTACCCCCACGACCGCCTCACCCACCCTTCCCCCACAACGTCACCTACCCCCCCCCCCATCTCCCCCTGCCCTTTCCCTTTCCACCACAGCCATTCTTTCCCCTTCTCTCGCCCCCCCCCCACCCCCCGTCCTCTTCCTCCTCCCACTCCCCATCGCTTTGCTGGGGGATGTGGTGTTGACAGTGAGCACAGTGCTTCCTCACGCTCTGAGAAACAAGAGTCTGAGTGGTTTGTGAACTGTGGAAGACTTGAAGATAGCGCCAGCAAAAAGAAAAAAAAAGAAGTCTTTTAAACAACCAGGTCAGACACGAAGATAGATAGATAGATAGATAGACAGAAAGAAAGAGATCGATAAGGAGAGACAGAAAGAGATCGATGAAGAGAAACAGAGAGAGAGGTAGAAATATAATAAATAAATGAATTAGGAAGTGAGAGAGAGAGAGAGAGAGAGAGAGAGAGAGAGAGAGAGGGAGACAGACAGACAGACAGACAGAGACAGAGAAAGAGAACGACTGGCTATGTATCCAGCCCACATACATCAGACACAGGCAAAGTCAACGAATCAGTACCACAACTTCCACTCTGTACAAGGCAATGTTGGCCAGCAGACTCAAACTCCGGACTCAGTGCCGCACCACACATTTACACACAGATGCCTATCTGACCACTGACGGCGAATGACTAGCAAATTAGCCACAAAATGGCCTTGCCCCATCTGCTTTATCTCCCTACCTGCTTCCAACAATTAGCCGGAGTCCGGTCCGAACTGAGACAAATTTGCTTCTGGAATCCAAGAGTGTAGAGTTTCTTAACAACTTGTCCATCCTCCAAAACGCAAAAACGGTTCCAGAAAATGCCGACTTTGCAAAACCTGCACCATTCATCATTGCTGTGACTTGATTGGAAGCCAAGAGCCAAGTTTTGATTCAGAGGCATATCCTCAACTATTTTGTTCCTCGCTGGTCGTGACTTAAGGCCAATAATGGAAGATTGATGATGACGATGATGATGATGATGAAGACAAAGACGATGCCATGGAGATGGTGGTGATGTGTGTTGCCTTCATAGTGGAAGCTGTTATTGATGAGCATGATCATGATGATGTTTATCGCATTTAAAGTAATCAATCTTCCTGAGAGTTTGCTTCGGTCGCGCTTCCTGTAATTACTTTATATGCGCGTTATATTTTTTGTTGCTGTGAATGATCACGACTAATTTTCTGTGTCGTATTCATATTTTCACATCTGTTTGTAGAACCATGTAATCTTGACTCAGTGTGTGTGTGTGTGTGTGTGTGTGTGTGCGTGCGTGCGTGTTTGGTTGTGTATGTGCGTGCGTGCGTGCGTGCTTGTGTGCGCGCTCGCGTGCGTACGTGTGTGCGCGCGCGTGCGTACGTGTGTGTGTGTGTGTTTGTGTGTGTGTGTGTGTGTGTGTGTGTGTGTGTGTGTGTGTGTGTGTGTTGCTTGACAGACAGACACACAGAAAGACACACAGGGGGACAGCCAGACAGAGTAACGGCACTGATGTAGAACGAACAGGGGGAAACAAAGGACAAAGACAGTCGGGTCACACACACAGGCATCACGGAGATAACCCCGAGTGGATGTCACGTTCCCCAGGCCCGCAGGAAGTCTGTCCACTTCCCACTTCTTTCCTGTCTTCTTGTTCCACTTCCTTCCTGTCTTTCTGCTCCACATCCTTCCTGTCTTCATGCTCCACTTTCTTCCTTCCTTCCTTCCTGTTCCTGCTCCATTTCCTCCCACTTCTTTCCTGTCTTCCTGCTCCAAATCCTTCCTGTCTTCCTGCTCACTTCCTTCCTTCCTTGCTCCACCTCCTTCCTATCTTCCTGCTCCGCTTCCTTCCTGTCTTCCTGCTCCACTTCCTTCCTTCCTGTCTTCCTGCTCCACTTCCTTCAGAGTTCCTGTCTTCCTGTTCCACTTCCTTCCTGTCTTTCTGCTCCACATCCTTCCTGTCTTCATGCTCCACTTTCTTCCTTCCTTCCTGTCTTCCTGCTCCACTTCCTCCCACTCCCTTCCTGCTCCAAATCCTTCCTGTCTTCCTGCTCCACTTCCTTCCAGTCTTCATGCTCCACTTCCTTCCTTCCTGTCTTCCTGCTCCACTTCCTTCCTGTCTTCATGCTCCACTTCCTTCCTGTCTTCCTGTTCCACTTCCTTTCTGTTTTCCTGCTCCACTCCCTTCCTGCCCCACTTACTTCCTGCTCCACTCCCTTCCTGCTCCACTCCCTTCCTGTCTTCCTGCTCCACTTCCTCCCTTCCTGTCTTCCTGCTCACTTCCATCCTTCCTGCCTTCCTGCTCCACTCCTTCCTGCCTTCCTGCTCCACTTCCTCCCTTCCTGTCTTCCTGCTCCACTCCTTCCTGTCTTCCTGCTTCACTTTCTTCCTGTCTTCCTGCTTCACTTCCTTCTGCGCCCTCCTCCCAGGAAAAAGTTTGCAGAGGTGTTATGCTGTAACCAGCTGCTTTGCTTCTAGCTGACAGACAGTGTGTTCGGCAGACAGTCAGAAAGAGTGCTAGACAGACAGACATCAGACAGAGTGCTGGACATACTTACACACAGACAGTGCTAGACACACAAACAGAATGCTAGATAGACATTGTTGGACAGACAGAGAGAAAAATTTTGCAGAGGTGTTGTGCTGTAACCGGCTGCTTTGCTTCTAGCTGACAGACAGTGTGTTAGACAGAGAGTCAGAAAGAGTGCTAGACAGACAGAGTGCTTGACAGACAGACAGACAGACAGACAAACAGACAGACAGACAGAGCCTACTGCTTTGCTTCCTACCTGCGTTTTAGAACAGGTATATAACGAGTGGTTTTATGCACAGTGGAAGTTGTAGAGTTGTTCGTATTTGCTTTTGTTTTCTTGATGGTTTTCTTTCTGTCTTGCCTGGCGGTTGTATGACGATTTTGCTGATGATGCTTCTATGTTGTTTCTGTTACTTGTTGTTTTTGCTGTCTTTATCCTCATAGTGGCTGTTGCTTAATTAAGCCTGACAGTCAGTACAGTGATAAGTACTGACCCTGCGAGAATGTTTTCTTTCAGATTTCATCATAAGACCAAGGCAGCTACTATAAAATTCTGTGGGAACAAAATCTTTGCCGGTCCAGCTCTTCACATAGAGAATATATCTGTTAGTAGGACTCAGAATCATTCGGGCCTATTTTCATGCTTAGAACTAATGCTTCTGGTGTGTTCCGATTCGTATCCTGTTTACAACAGCACATCATTTGAGCTGATTTTTTTTTTTAAGCGGTAATTCAATCGAATCTCTTCAAACATAACTCTATTCTGTGGACATTTGATCAGTTCTTGTCCAAGGAAATCCGAGTCCCCCACCCGAACGTTGCCTTGAGAGATGAATCTCGATAGACGCATGAAGATGCACGTCTCGATTGTATGCTTCGACACAAAACTCGTTCCGTTCCCAACCAGACCCCAGAGACCTGTTTTTGGCGCTGGGGTCATCTTCTGCCATTCCCCCTCCCCACCCTCCCACACCCCCAACCCCTGTCCGCTTAGTTCTGCCGCTATCAGGACATCTGAACCTGCTCTTGCTGCTGTCGGGTCATAGGGATTGCCTCCTGCCGGGAGGGTATCAGGACTGGATTCCTGACCTCAGGGTATCGGGCCTGCTTCCTGCCTCCGGAATTGGAGAGGAGCTTGTCTCGTCCTTTGTCAGTCTTGAGCAGTGTAGCTGTCAGGGATGGATTATCTCCCTGCTGGAGCAGTGACCGCCCCGTATCCATGAGACGTGTTGTGTGTTGACCGGCCTTGAAGCAGCCCCAATCCCTGTTGTTGTGTTGTCCACCTGCAGAGATCGCCCTAACTGACAGCTGATTTTTGTCCAGTACAATACCATCCAACCAAACTATAAACAACATAAGGTCAAGGTCTTCACTCTCTTATCAAATTTTTAGCATTTTTGTTAATTTGAGTACTTTTGATTTCTCGACTTTTACTGACTTATAATCGATACAGAAGCCCCATATTAATTCAATACAATGTTCTTGCTTAATTCAACATGCTATAATTACCAGTTTTCATTGTTTTTTTCCACCATTTAAAAAACCAAACTTACTTACGTTATTTACAGTGTTTGACATGTGATCATTTTATATTCAAAGCTGCAGCGTTGGATTTTCAAACCGTGGGTCCCAGGTTCGAATCTCGGTAATGGTGCCTGGTGGGTAAAGGGTGGTGATTTTTCCGATCTCCCAGGTCAACATATGTGCAGACCTGCTTGTGCCTGAACCCCCTTCGTGCATATACACAAGCACAGGATCAAATACGCACGTTAAAGATCCTGTAATCCATGTCAGCATTCGATGGTTTATGGAAGCAAGAACATGCTCAGCATGCACACATCCCGAAAACGGAGTATGGCTGCCTACATGGCGGGGGTAAAAACGGTGATACACGTAAAAGCCCACTCGTGTACACACGAGTGAACGTGGGAGTTGCAGCCCACGAACAAAGAAGAAGAAGCATAGAAGACTGTAGCTCACCGTAAGTCACTAACAGATCCAGGAAGTCGACACCCCCGAATGTACAGGTGTAACGTCCCAGATCGCCCCCTCCTTCCCCAAGAACCTAAATCGTCCCCCCATACCCCACCCCGGGTGATGCATCAGTGTCCTAAAGTGTCCCCCGAGGGACGCTTTGGGACTGGAATGAAGTGCGCTTATACCGATTTCAGATTGTCCTATTCATGCTAGTTTAGGTTTGTCAGTTCATATCGACATCGTTTTCGTTATATAAAGTTGGTCCTAAACACTTTACACACACACACACACACACACACACACACACACACACACACACACACACACACACACACACACACACACACACACACACACACACACACACACACACACACACACACACACACACAGATATAGAGACAGAGACACACACACGCACACACACACACACACACACACACACACACACACACACACACACACACACACACACACACACACACACAGTTATTCACAGAGTTATTCACGTTTCGTAATACCGATACTTAATTCTACATCACGGAATGAGGGGTGTGTATGTGTGAGTGTTAAACTTCAAAACACCATGTTTTCGGATTCTTCAAATATGTTCAATTTTTTTTCGTATTCTGGAATATAACACTCCAGACCTCATCTCGTGGGTTCAAACCAACATGATGATTCCCGAGAACTTCAGTTGTTTGATTTGTGTGTAATTGTGTGTCTTTCAAAAACAACATTTTGTGGAATACTACATCAGCACCAAACTTAAACATTAATAGTGTCCCCAAGTAAAGCCTGCCACTCACGACAAATACCGGCGCCAGAGCCTTTCAAACAGCAGGCTTACATTCCAAACGACGACCCAATGACTTCATTTGAAAGTAAGCCCCGCATTTGTAGTCATTTGTCAGTATGTCACGCTATCATTGTGCATATCGCCTCAACGTTTCTTTCAAGAGTGTGTGTGTCCATGTCAGTCGAATCAATGTTTCCTTTCTACCGTCTCATCACATATGTTCTTTCCGTTAAAACATTACCAGGATGGGTAAATCTTGCACGTATTTCATAAGATGTTTAAAGTTGGGCAATATCCACATTTCTTCCCCTGTGTTCTTTCCATTCAGTTTCGTTCCCATGACGGAAAAATCGTGAATTTGTTTAAATAACATTATAATCTATTCTCTACATTTCTTCCCCTTTCTGGAGACGTAAAGGAGACCAGAGTGGAGGGGGAAAATGTAGAGTATATATTACAATGTTTTTAACTAATTTACAAATTTTCGTCTTATAAACGTAAAGGTACAAGGAAAGAAATGTGGATATTGCCTATTGTTGTTTGCTTTCGCTTGTAACTGAAAGAAGCGGCATTGGAAACAGGACTTGGCATCATTTCGGAAGTAAATCGTTTGAGAATAGGTGTTACTAAATCGAGAGATGGCGTTTATCGTTTCGTCATGTCACGTCTTTGCGAGTAACATTCTTTATTGTTTGAAAAACAACAACAGACATGAAAACTGGTCATCGTGGCATATTGAATTTCGCAAGAACACTGTATTAAATGGATACAGTGTTTTCGCACCAACCATAAAGCATCAAAGGTCGGGAAAAAAACAAAAACAACAACAATAACCGCAAGAAAAGCAGCAGCAGAACAACAACAAGAACAACAAAAAACAACCAAAAACAAATCAAACATACTGAGATTTGAAATGTTGTGCACACCCAAAATTATCATGTTCATAGTTTGGTTGAGCGGCACTGTACTGGATAACAGTTGCCAAAATTCAGCTGTCAGTTAGGGCGATCTCTGCAGGGATGACACCCAATAAATCTACCCCTCTGTTCTTTGGAGGAAAATGTGTTGTCTGTGTTTCTTTACATTTTTGGTGAATTTGTCTGGCTGCTTTTTTTTTTTTTTTAAATAGAGTAGGTGGAAGTTCAGATCAGGGGTGAGGGAGACTAGGACAGGTAGGAGGTACAGTTGGGGACTATGACAGGGAAGGGGGTATGGCGGGGAGAGGCTTGGGGGTGGGAGGGGTTACAGAGAGCAGGTGAGGGAATAGGTGGAGGAGGAGGTCGGAAAGGTGGATGCTGGGGGAGGGGCAGGG
>NC_134880.1:23529745-23532245 GCF_041734735.1 Babylonia areolata
TAAGCTGGAACAGCCCAGAGGAATTCTGCCACTATCTGCTCAAAACCATTAGAATTCGAAGTAGGGGTTCGGGGCTCAGGTTCAAGTCTGGAAGAGAGGGGGTTGGAGGGGTGGGGGGTGGGGGTGGGGAGTCAAATGAGATTCCGAGTCTATGTTGGGATGGCTATGATGAGATGAGCAACGATACGCGTATAATGAGACACGAGCAACTTGTATACAATGTTGGTGTTATCAAACTGATCGTCTCTCTCTCTCTCTCTCTCTCTCTCTCTCTCGCTCTGTGTGTGTGTGTGTGTGTGTGTGTGTGTGTGTGTGTGTGTGTGTGTGTGTGTGTGAGAGAGAGAGAGAGAGAGAGAGAGAGAGAGAGAGAGAGAGAGAGAGACTGTGTGTTTGTGTGCACGTTCTGTATGTGTATGCGTTTTAACGTGCCGTCGTGTGTGTGTGTGTGTGTGTGTGTGTGTGTGTGTGTGTGTGTGTGTGTGTGTGTGTGTGTGTGTGTGTGTGTGTGTGTGTGTGTGTGTGTGTGTGTGTGTCCAATTTTGTTGCCGTTTTATTGGAGTCGTTAGGAGAGATATGATTGAAATCATATCACTGTAAATGTGAATGAGGTTGATTTACATAACCATCTTGCGTTCTTGCTGATTTGACTTGCAGATGATTGCTTTGCCGTTGGATATGAAAAACAAGCTGCCAAAGGGTATTCGTGCCTCCCAAAATTGAACATTGTCTGCACTGGAAAACTGAAGTTGATATTGTGACGATAAATATTGTGTTATTCAATGCAAACGAGAATAACGGACTTAGTTTCAAATTTGGAAAGTCTCTTGCTGATACTAATAATTCTCACGAACATTTGAGCATGAAATTTGATGACAATGGAAAGTGTTTTTTTGTTTTGTTTCTTTCAAAACGAAGGGAAAACAATATTGACAAGCATCAAAACGCGTCATTATCTTTGTAATGATATTGATTATAATGATAACAACAATTAAAAAAAACACCAAAACAGAAAAAATAAAATTATGATAACAATAATATTGATAACAAAAGAAGAAACAAACAAACAAAAAAATGAAAGAAAAAAACCCCAAACAGCTAACGTTATGCATGGTTTTCCATAGGTCAGTGACACTTTATATCTTATTGTATGTGTGCATAATTTTGGAATTGAAATACAAGAATTCAGAGAAATTAAAACTACCAGTTTAGATTAATAAAAAGGAATATAAACGATATTTAGAATCGCAAACATTTTTGGGAATAATAACTCTTTCCGTCGCAATATTATTGCATCATGGAAATACTTTTAAAGGTGAACAAGTAGGTAGCTTCTGATTTGGTTTAGTTACTGATTGCCATGGTTGAAACTATCTTCCTTTTTTTCACAGTCATTGTGTTTTCCACGCAAGTTTCATTATAACATATTTTTTTCTTCAATACTTTACGTTATCTGTCAAATCCCTTGTACGCTAACTAGTATAGCCTTTATATCATGCGCGACTGAAGGTATTTGGAAGCAGGGTGATTTTACAATACACATTGTACACAATAATTGGTATCACCTTTATATCACGTAGGACTGAAGGTATTTGGAATCAGGGAAGTTTTGCAATACATATTATACACTTACTATTATTGCCTTTATTTCATGTACGACCTGAAGGCATTTGGAAACAGGATGATTTTATAATACACTCACTCTGATGTTGGGTACAATCCACTGTAGCGGTTTTCGTATTACACACAGACGGGCGCAATAGCCGAGTGGTTAAAGCGTTGGACTGTCAATCTGAGGGTCCCGGGTTCGAATCACGGTGACGGCGCCTGAACCCCCTTCGTGTGTATATGCAAGCAGAAGATCAAATACGCACGTTAAAGATCCTGTAATCCATGTCAGCGTTCGGTGGGTTATGGAAACAAGAACATACCCAGCATGCACACCCCCGAAAAAGGAGTATGGCTGCCTACATGGCGGGTTAAAAACGGTCATACACGTAAAAGCCCACTCGTGTGCATACGAGTGAACGCAGAAGAAGAAGCAGAAGAAGTATTACACACACTCTTACACAAGCAAAGATTATCCAGATGTTAATAGAAAAGAAATAACAGAAACTTCACGGTCGACTTTTTTCCCCCCCCACAGACGACCATGATATAACACACCATCAGGTTTCTAACAGATGGGTACTCAAAGAACTTACAAAGCATAGGTAATCCCTGATAGTGTCAAAGCGAAACCGTAAGAAAAGTCAGGAGCTTGCCCAATGGTGATGCTACGGTCTCTGACTGTTCTGTCGCAACATAGCAACATTAATTATGTATGAAGACGGATGTGTGAATAATTGATTAGACAGCTCCCACAAAGGGTACCTCCTTCAGCCGAAGGGTGGATAATGTAGTGGTGGTTGCGTGGAAGAGGTGGTGGGCATCAGTAGAACGGGTGTAGGTAAAGGACGGGTGGGAGGGGGGCGTGGGGGTGGGGGTGGGGGTGGGTGGAGTC
>NC_134880.1:23537245-23544745 GCF_041734735.1 Babylonia areolata
TTCATTCGAGCACACATTGAATCTAAATCCTATTGAACACACACACACACACACACACACACACACACACACACACACACACACACACACACACACACACACACTGATACAGACACACCCCCCCACGCACACACACACACACACACACACACACACACACACACACACACACACACACACACACACACACACACACTGATACAGACATACCCTTCTCCGCACACACACACACACAGATAGACAGACAGACACACACACACTGATACAGACACAACCTCACACACCCACACACACACACACACACACACGAATACACACACACACACACACACACACACACACACACACACACACACACACACACACACACACGAATACACACACACACACACACACACACACACGAATACACACACACACACACACACACACACACACACACACACACACGAATACACACTCACACACACACACTCACACACACACACACACAAACGCACACACACACACACACACACACACACACACACGCGTGCACACACACACACACACACGCACACACACACACACACACACACACACACACACACACACACAGAAAGTGATAATTAGACCAGGGGGCTGACCCTAAGGGTGTATTATGAAGGATAGCAGATGGAAGGGTGTGAGGACAAACACAGTTTTGATACACCACACACTGACGGCGTGAAGTAAGCGTGTTGTTACAGACAGCAGGTTAAACTACAGGCCTCCACAATCTGGCAATCTGGTCTTTCTCTCTCTCTCTCTCTCTCTCTCTGTCTCTGTCTCTGTGTCTGTCTCTGTCTCTCTCTCTCTCTGTGTCTTAAACAAAAAATCTCTGCCTTCACATTGCCGGCCAATCTGTTCTCTCTCTCTCTTTCTTCTTTTTCTCTGTATCTCTATCTCTATTTTTTCTTTATTTCTCTCCCTCTCACCTTTCTATCTATCGCACCTTCTGTCTGTCTGTCTGTCTATCTATCTGTCTGTCTCTCTTTCCCTCTCTTTCTCTCTCGCACCCTCTCTCTTTGTATGTCTGTATCTGACTCTCTCTCTCTCTCTCTCCCCCCCCCTCTCTCACTATCTCTCTGACTCTCTCTCCCACTCTCTGCCACACCATCTGTCACTCTCTCTCTTTGTCTGTGTGTCTCTCTCGCAACCTCTCTCTTTGTCTGTGTGTCTCTCTCGCAACCTCTCTCTTTGTCTGTGTGTCTCTCTCGCAACCTCTCTCTTTGTCTGTGTGTCTCAGTCGCAACCTCTCTCTTTGTCCATCTCTGTCTCTGTCTCTCTCTCTCACTCTCTTTCCCATTGTCTACCCCCACCATCTATCACTCTCCTCCTCTCTCTTTCTCTCTTTCACCTCTCTCTTTGTCTGTCTTTCTCAACCCCCCCTCTCTCTCCCACTCTCTGCCCCATCATCAGTTAATTTCTCTGTGTGTGTGTGTGTGTGTGTGTGTGTGTGTGTGTGTGTGTGTGTGTGTGTGTGTGTGTGTGTGTGTGTGTGTGTGTGTGTGTGTGTGTGTGTGTGTCCCCACATTCTATACCTTCCTCTCTTCCCCTATCTCTCGTTCTCATTTTTTTTTCTATCCATACCTCAACCTGTTTCTCAGCCTCTGTTTCTCGGGCTTTCCATCTTCCCCTGTTTCCTCTGCATGTCAGTCTGTGTCTGTCTGTCTTCTTTACCCGTCAGTTGCCACTGCCTTCTGTTTTTATCCGTCTTTGTGTCTGTCTTTCTGCACGTTCTCAAATGTACGCTTTGCTTTGACCTATCGACCATTACTACTTTAGACCGTCAACCAGTAAATGTATTTCTCCTCTAGTTTTATTTAAAAAAAAAATGTCTTCGGAACATTTATACAAACTCATCTGTCTGCGGGCAGGGGCGGTTTGGTCTGTGGGTTGTGCTCAGCAGCTGGAAGGTGGTGTCTTTTGCCGGTGAGCTCTGCAGTCATGAAATACTGGATGGTACACCCATGGGGATACTTCTTTTAAGGCTGTCGCGAGTTGCATCCTGCGGTCTCTTTTGCCTCTGTTTGGGAGCAGACATGTCCCTTGAATTCTTAATGGAGTGTCCTATGCGTGCCTGCACCCATCGTGAACACAGCGCAGGCCTCCAAGGGTGGTGCAGGATTGTTCCAAGGGCGGGTGGAGACAGTGCTTCTTTGGGTTCTCCCCAGCACCTACGGGTGTTTCTCTTTCTTCTTCAGACTCACTTGTAACCTTCTAAATACGTATTGGGTAAACGGAGGTTTTCAGTGCCAGCAGCATAGTTTTGAAGTTAACTCATTCAGTACGGCCAGTCCTCTCTTCTCCTCTACACAGACCCCTCGGGTGTCCAGTGGGTGTCTGAATGACCCTACCTTTAGCTTCCGTCGTCAGAATTGTGGTATTCTTTGTCAACATTCACGTCTTCAGTATAAGAGTCTTCCGCTTGCAATATTTTGATGATGGTTATTGGGGTGAAACACTGTTAACGTCGTCTCTTTCGCCGTTCGTATGGAAATAGTTAAAGGTAAAAACGTTCCATGGGCTCTTTCGGCCATCGGGACAGTGACTTGATATTCATTGCGTTTGGGGCTCGGCACAGGAAGGCGAGGCCCACCGCCCAACCCTTTTTATTTTTGTCCCCGGCTTGCATTGAAAGTTATATTTCTCATATTGAAACATCATCATCATCGTCCTTACCAGAACTTTGTACAGTTCATACTCATCACGGTAGAAGAAATACAGCTATTAACGCATCAAGTAATCGCAGAGTACTACAGCGGCATATGATTTGCAAGGGTATATCTGGTTCATAACATATAAAGAAAAAAAAGCCAAACACGCACACACAAAACCCCACACAGCAAAGCAGAAAAAACAACAGACAGACAGACAGACAGACAGACAGACAGACAGAAAACACAACGACAAAAAAAGCAAGGCCCAATCTCGTTCGTTCGTTCGTTCTTTAGTTTAACGTCTTTTCACTGTAAGTGATATTAGACGAGGGAAGGAAAAAAATCGAGAGGGAGGAGGGGGAGGGAGGGGGGGAATTACTGTGTACGCATACGAGTAAGTGAAAGTGTGTGTGTGTGTGTGTGTGTGTGTGTGTGTGTGTGTGTGTGTGTGTGTGTGTGTGAAAATTACTGATTTAAGTTTTGTTTAAAAAAATAAACAAAAAAACCCCAACATAACAATATAGCATATTTCTAATGAAAAACTAACAACTATAACAGCGAACCAACAGGACTATTTAACAAGGAGTTGAAAAAGTCATACATTAGCAATGGACTGCTGAAGATCGTCAACACTGAAGATGATTTCAGTTCAGGGATTTGAGACTTTAACATATCGCAAGTTGCCCAATCTCTCTCTTTCCACCGCTTTTTATCCTCCCCCGGACCGCAGTCAGGTAGATCATTATTTACCCATTCCTGGAACCTGGAGGGAGTGAGGCACACCGGAGTAAAGTGTGGCTTCCCTAAGGTTACAACACTATGCCGAAACAGGTCCCGGGAAGAACCCTGATCACTGGTGAACATTGGATCACATGTCTAACGCCTGACCCATTCTCAGTGCCACAGGATCTGAATAAGATAAAACAAGAATAGACTAGACTAGACTAGACTAGACTAGACTAGACTAGACTAGACTAGACTAGACTAGAATAGAATAGAATATGTCTTTATTACCAAGTGTACCGGGGTCACAAGGAATATCGGGGGTGGATAGTACATAAAAAGGTACAAACATAAAATCGAAAATCATACACAAATGAAGATACAGTAGAATTCATGATACATACATGTGCATATCAATACAAGAACTTGTGCACACTCACACACTCAGACATGCATGCATGCACACACGCACACACACGCACGCACGCACGCATACGCACACACACACAGAGACACACACACACGTTTGAACAGAAGCCGCATATTACATGTAGATGGTGCTGATGACTAGATCTTCAGGTAGATGGTTGTTGATAGCACAATTCTATTTAATCATACTGGATTTCTTAGAGAGACAGGGTATTGACTGCTTTGGGGGAAAAGCTATTGGCGAAGCGATTGGTTTTCGTCCTTATACTTCTTTACCGTCGACCAGAGGGGAGCATCTCGAAAATCCCAAAAGCTGGATGTGATTCGTCCTGGCTGATTGATTTTGCGTTTTTGATAATAGTTTATGATTTAGCTTTTTTGATGATAGTTTATGAAGGTTTTGGAGGTTTTGGTAGTTTCCTTGGAAAGAATTTTTTTTCTGCCTTGGGGATACTTCCCATACTTGCAACACGCCGGAAGAGATTAAGACCAGTGGAAGACTTCAGTACAAGTGGCATTGCTTGTAAAATCTCGGTAAAATTGGAATCATTCAGTTAATCAGCTTTCTCGCAGTCTGTGCAGAAAAGGACGGTGCATCACTAGTGTTTTAACAACGAGAACCTATGTCCCTGACTTTGACCCAGTTTTCATGAAGCACGTGACTTTGGTGACTTTGACCCAGTTTTCATGAAGTACGTGACTTTGACCCAGTTTTCATGATACACGTGACTTTGGCCCAGGTTTCATGAAGCACGTGCAGTGCATGCCTGTCTGCGGATTTTTCAAGGCATTGTTGCTGGCACTGCAATTTCGCTTCGGAACACCAGGAAACATTGTGCCGTGGACTGGAATCTCTCTGGAACAGCAAATGGCAATTCAATTTCCTTCTTCTCATCGTGTCGACCTTGTTCTTTTTTTCTTTGTGTGTGTGTGTGTGTGTGTGTGTGTGTGTGTGTGTGTGTGTGTGTGTGTGTGTGTGTGTGTGTGTGTGTGTGTGTTTGGAGATGAAGTGTAGATGGTGAACGAATAGGTGTTTGCTTTCATTCGCTCCGTTCTTTGTGATATTTCTTTCCATCTTCTGTCTGTCTGTCTGTCTGTCTCTGTCTCTCTGTCTCTGTCTGTCTGTCTCTCTCTCTGTGATTCTCTTTCTTTTTCTTTCTTTCTAACTCCAACTCTGTCTGTCTGTCTCTCTGTTGTATATTGCTTGAATAAGATCGCAACGGTTGGTTTCCATTGCCTTGACATTATTATCATTATTTCTTTTTACCCTGATATCATACTTGCTGGCCGTAATCTTGTTGTGTGCATAATGTCGTGTGATGTTTAATTTTCCATAGAACCAAAAGAAAGGTAATTGAAAATTAAAACAGTACGTGTGCACTGTCACTTCTCTTACATTATTCACAAGCGTAGCACTGTGCAGAAAGAAAGAAAGAAAGAAAGAAAGAAAGAAAGAAAGAAAGAAAGAAATTAAGAAAGAAAGTAAGAAAGAAAGAAAGAAAGTAAGAAAGAAAGAAAGAAAGAAAGAAAGTAAGAAAGTAAGAAAGAAAGAAAGAAAGTAAGAAAGTAAGAAAGAAAGAAAGAAAGTAAGAAAGAAAGAAAGAAAGAAAGAAAGAAAGAAAGAAAGAAAGTAAGAAAGAAAGAAAGAAAGTAAGAAAGAAAGAAAGAAAGTAAGAAAGAAAGAAAGAAAGTAAGAAAGAAAGAAAGTAAGAAAGAAAGAAAGAAAGTAAGAAAGAAAGAAAGAAAGAAAGAAAGAAAGAAAGAAAAAAGAAAGTAAGAAAGAAAGAAAGTAAGAAAGAATAGCGAGCACCTTAAGTAACGTATTCTTTCGTTTCATTTTTTTGTTTCTTTCTTTTTTCTTTTTTTTCTTTTCTATCTTTCTTCTTTATTCTTCCACCTTTCTTTCCTTCTTTCTTTTCTTTTCTTTCTTTCCTTCTTCTTTGTTTGTTCGCCTGACTTTTTTTTTATAGTTCTTTTATTTCAATTTTTTTTTTTATACTCCTCTCCCTGTTGTTTGTGTGCTCGTTTGTTTCTTTGCTTTGTTTCTTTGTTTTGTTCTTTACTTTGTTTTGTTTTGCTTGTGTAAGTATATCTGTCACTCTTTTGTTCATTGTTAGTTTCTGTTTTTCTTTTTCTTTCTTCTTTCTTTCTTTATTTTGGTTATTGTTTTTTTTTTTCATTCGCGCTGTTTGCTTTATCGTTATTCTTTCTTTCTTTCTTTCTTTCTTTCTTTCTTCATATCTTATGTCTGGCTTTCTTTCTGAATTTTTTTCCACGCGTGCTGTTTGTTCCTTTCTTTCTTTCTTTCTTTCTGGCTTTCTGCCTTTTTTTCTTTCTTTTTCTCGTTCTGTCTGTCTTTCTGACTTTTTTTCAGATCTTTTCTTTTCACATCTGCTGGTGTTTTTTGTTTTTTTTTTTTTTGCTTACTGGCTTTCTTTCTTTCCTTCTTCCTTTCTGTCTATCTTTCTGTCTGTCTGTCTTTGTTTCTGAGTTTCCTTCAGATCTTTCCTTTTCACGTGTGCTGTTTGTATATTCTTGCTTGCTTGCTTCCTTCATTCCTCCTTTTCTTTCTTTCTTTCTTTTGTTCTTTCTTTCTTTCTTTCTTTCTTCCATTCGTTCTTCCTGTCTGACATTCTTTCTAATCTTTGCTTTTCGTATGCTCTATTTGTTTATGGTGTCCTGCTTTCTTTCTTTCTTTCTTTCCTTCTTTCCTCCTTCCGTTCATTCTGTCTCTCTTTCTAATCTCTGCTTTTCATATGCGCTATTTCTTTCTTTCTTTCTTTCTTTTATCATTTCTTTCTTTCTTTCATCCTTTCATTCATTCATTCATTCTTTCTTTGTTTCTCTCTTTGTGCCTTTAGTTTCTCTGCATCATTTATTACATGTGCTGTTTGTGTTATTGATCGATCAATTTCCTTGTCGGGTACCTGCTACCTGTTGCATCTGGAGAGCTGTGCATACAACGGCCTCTGTGCGACTTTCCGTTTTCTGCGGGACGCCACTTTTCTCCTTGTAAAATAATATATTTGTCTATTCATTCATCTATTTTCATTTTGGGGGTATTGAACATATTTTATTTTATGTTTTTTATTCATATATTTACACACACACACACACACACACACACACACACACACACACGTGACACACACAAACACACACACACACACACACACACACACACACACACACACACACACACACACACACACACACACACACACACACTTCCTGTCTGACATTCTTCACTTTTGCGTGTAAGAAACGGATTTTATTCATTCATTCATCCATCCATTCATTTACTTATTCATCTATCTGTCTATTTATTCATTTATCTTTTTTTGGGGGGATGGGTTGGGGGTGGGGGTGGGGTGGTATGGAACGGAAAACATGTAACCTCTTATCTTCTCCTTCTGAAGGTTCTGCAGCGCTGGATAATGTTACAGATGATTTTTTTTTAACTCACTCAGTACGGCCAGTCCTCTCTTCTCCTCTACACAGACCCCTCGGATGTCCAGTGGGTGTCTAAATGACCCAACCTTTAGCTTCCGTCGTCAGAATTGTGGTATTCTTTGTCAACATTCACCTCTTCAGCATAAGAGCCTTCCGATTGCAATATTTTGATGATGGTAATTGGGGTGAAACGCTGTTAACGTCGTCTCTTTCG
>NC_134880.1:23554745-23557245 GCF_041734735.1 Babylonia areolata
ATACAATTGTCGTTGTTGTCCTCCCATGTTGACACCCATGAGGAGAGGAGAAAGAATCGAGTCGACGTTTTTTTTTTTTTTTGTTTTAATTCATTATGATTGTTTGTTTGTTTGCTTTTTTAGCTAGGAGCACACAAAATTCGTCATAATACATTAAAAGATGACATCCAAATTTTCGTTCTATCGTTCTTTTTCAAGGATGAATGACACAATGTGAAACATGACGTATGAACTGTGACATGTTTTTTGTGTTGATGCTTCGTTGTTTGTCACCTTTTCTTGTTGTAAACACACACACACCACACACACACACACACACCACACACACACACACTTCCTTCACAAAAAAAGAAGCTGTTCCAAGCAGTTCCAAAAGCTATGATGAATCGGAGTAAGAAGGTTTGGTGTGGAGAGAGAAATCAAGCGTGGCAATTGTTGAATAATGGTAAGGGGTAGCCAAAGCTTTTCTCTGTAAACTAATTTCCCCAATGGGGGTGGGGGGTGGTGAGCATAGCTTTGGCTCAGGAAGGTCACCAAAACGATGATGATATACCTTGGAAGGAAAAAAAAGCGCGCGCACACACAGACACAGACACAGACACAGACACACACACACACACACACACACAACGACAACGACAACAACCATTTTGAATGCGACAGTTTTTTTAATTAAAATTTTTTTTTTTAACCTCAAACAACAAAAGTAGTCTCTGGGAAGACTGAGAGGGGAGGTAAGTCTATCGATATGGAGGAGGAGAAGAGGAGTGAGGGGAGATAAGTGTGGGATGGAGAAGAGGCAATGTCACGCTCAGCGTTCCGTACAGAGCAGGGGGAGCTAGTTAAGGACCTCCTGACTCCGGATGACCCAGTAGACGCCACCTATGTGGGAGAGAATGATAAAACATGCGATCTACTTCTCGAACAAACTAATGCATCGCGTCGGAGAATCCGACCACTTAAAAGCATGCAAAGAAAAGAAAATAAGAGTGTGTTTTTTTTTTGTTTTTTTTTGTCCTCCGATAGCAGTGACATCGCTTTCTTGCGTAGCCAACATTTATTTATTCATTGATTGATTTATTCATTCATTTATCTATCTATTCATTTATTTATCTATCTATTTATTTCATTTCTTTTTTTATAATATTTTTGCTGCCCCATCATCTGAACCTTTTCAGTGACATCACTCCCACGCCGCTCATTCCGAGTCCCCCATGCACGGACAAACGCCTCAAAGTCCAAGCGTCGGCAGTCCGCAGGGAACCATCGATGTTAGGTCGCCACGAGGCCACACACCAGAGATGACCCTGCAAACAGAAGAAATGCGCAAACACAAATTAGCTTTTTATTCAAGACTGGCACCTTTTTTTCTGTCATTGCCGCTGTGTGCACATATCAAATGATCGGTATAAGAACAAGCCCGTCGCTTCCTTTTTTTTTTTTGAGAAGGTATCTGGATTTGTTGCAATATACCATTTATTTACCTGTGTGCTAGCTCGCTGGGCAGAGCACAACACCCTCCTCAACAGGAAAGCGTCCGCATCTGACGAGGTAATTGCGGCCCTCCCACAGCTACCAGTCAATGACTCGCTAGCTGCCGCTTCCACCGAGACCCGGAAGGCCGTGAAGCTGACAACGTCAGGAAAAGCACCAGGAGCGGACGGAGTCCATGCTGACATCTACAAATATGGAGGTGACGTGCTGACAGACAAGCTGACCGCCATGTTCCAGTCTATCTGGGAGAGAGGGGATGTCCCCCAGGATTTCAAGGATGCTTCAATTGTCCATATTTACAAACGGAAGGGAGACAAAACATCCTGCGATAACCACCGTGGAATCTCTCTCCTCTGCATCGCCGGCAAGATCTTCGCCCGCATCATACTGACAGACTGGTTGACCATGTCTCCAACACAGTCATCCCTGAAGCACAGTGCGGCTTCCGCTCAGGCAGGGGGACATGTGACATGGTGTTTGCCGTACGCCAGATGCAAGAGAAGTGCCATGAGCAGGACAGAGAGCTCCACATGGTCTTTGTAGACCTGACTAAGGCCTTCGACACGGTGAACCGCGTGGTCTATGGAAGATCCTCCTAAATTCGGCTGCCCAGAGAGCCTAATCCAGCTGATTGCGTCATTCCACGATGGCATGCAGGCGAGAGTACAGGAAAATACTGACATGTCGGATCCGTTCCCTGTGGTAAATGGCACCCACACTGTTCTCCATTCTTTTCTCTGCCATGTTGATTGACGCCTTCCAAGACTGTGACCGGGGCATCTACATTCAGTTTCGCACAGATGGCAAATTTTTCAACTTGCGGCGACTCCATGCCAGGTCCAGGGTGTTTGAGGCACTGTTGAGAGAGTTCCTCTTCGCTGGTGACCGCGCGCTTGCTGCACACACCCATGAGGACATGCAGTTCATTATGGACAGCCTCAGCAAAACCGAGTCCATGTACCAACCAGCTAGCTCACAGAACGCCAGTGCCACTCTTTACTATTTG
>NC_134880.1:23582245-23589745 GCF_041734735.1 Babylonia areolata
ACCTTGTGTAAATGACTCCATGTTTGTGAAGCACATAGAGTTTGGTCTCTGACGGGAGGTAGGTTCTATGTAATTATCCGTATCATGATCATTGAAAAACAGGTTTTTAAGATAACATATAGGATATATATCAAACATTTAACTCTGGTCTAGATACAGTGGGTGGGTGGTTTTCTAACACCAATTTTTTCAGCAGTGGTTTATTTATTGGATCCAACAGATCCTCTTTTCAAGGGCAACGCAAAAATAGTTCACCGCATGTGGCTTTCTGCACGTAACAAGTTTTTATTTATTTATGTTTTTTTTAGGACAGACGATGCGCATCTCTTTAAGGAGACTGCAAACAAGGTTCCTGGCTTTTCTAGAGCTCTGGAATGTCAGATTTCTTTGGCACAAGTTTCTCTGGTCCTGTCAGATGGAGCGTTGACGCTTCGTTGATTAGTTTCCGACTTTACGTTGGCGTGTTTGAACAAAGCTAGGTTTTGAACGCCTTTATGACAACAAGCCGTCAGCATTGTTAGACTTATCGCTCTCCATCTCTCTTTCTCTGTCTGTAGGTGTCTCTGTCTTATTTTTGTCTGTCTGTATGCCTGTCCGTCTGTATGTCTGTGTGTCTATGTGGTACTGTGGCGTGAGGAGTGCTTGCGTATGTGTATGTGTGTGTTTAAGGGCTATTACATCATTCTCTCTCTCTCTCTCTCTCTCTCTCTCTCTCTTCTTTCATCTCTTTCTCTCTTCCTCTCTGTCTCTGCCTTCTTCTTCTTCTCTTTGTATCTCTCTTACTTATCCCTCCAAATGTCCTGGATTGCACTGTCATGTAATCAGCTTTGTTTTGACTGCATTGTGGCTCAGCAGTACATGACGTGCATGAGTAACATGTGTAAAGGTTTGCGTTGGAGAAGCCAATATATTAGTACATGACGTGCATGAGTAACATGTGTAAAGGTTTGCGTTGGAGTAGCAAACATATTAGTATATGACGTGCATGAGTAACTCCTGGTAAAAGTTTGTGTATGAGTTCGGCAGCATCTTGGGCTTCGTTAACACCATCCGAACAGTTCTCAACTTTGTTATTGACGCCAGTAACTCTTTCTATGAACTGCTTTGTTCAGGTTTCATTTTAACATTTTCGTTTGAATCTCTCTCTCTCTCTCTCTCTCTCTCTCTCTCTCCTCTCTCTCCCTCTCTCTCTCTCTCTCGTGTGTGTGTTTGTGCATATGCATGTGTACAATTTTTGTGTGTGTGCCATGTATGTTTCATTAAATGCATTCGTGTTTTCTTTTTCCTTTTTCTTTTAATCTGTTATTTTCATTTCCATTGCCTTGAGGACTGGATGAAGAAAAAAACGAGGGAAAAGAAAAGAAGAAGAACCAAGAAAGCAATCAGCAACACGCCAGGTTTAACAGGAAACAACCAGTGGGCAACTTGTCAGCAATCATGGACCGTAATCACTCCAGAAGTACAGTAATTGTTTACTGGCAACTGGGCTGTCCAGTGACGTCACAGCAAAGGGATCGAAGCGAGAAAAAGCGATAAACCATCTGATCGCACTGTTCTGTTAAACTGAAAAACAAACAAACAAAAAACAAAAAACAAAACAAAACAAAAACAAAACAAAATAAAAAACAACAACAACAACAACAAAAACCCAACAAACAACAAAAACAAAAAAACAAAAAAACAACAACAACAAAAAAACAGACTTCGTAAAAAGGAAAGTCAGTACCACTGGTAATATTTGAAGAAGCACGCACTTGTCTAAGACAGTTGTATTGTATTGTATTGTATTGTATTGTATTGTATTGCGGTGCGCTGAGTTGCGTTGCGTTGTGTTGTTTTGTGCTGTTTTGTGTTGTGGTGTGGTGTGTTGTATTATGTCATGCCGTGTGGTGATGTGTTCATAGAATAAGATGTATTTATATTAGTGATATGGCAAAATGTAAATGCTGGGAAGTGATGTTGCTCACCTTTTTACGCCTGATGGATTCTGGGAAAACAATCGACACAGTGAATTGTTACTGCTTGGAATTGATGCTGGTCCACCGTTTTACTTTTGCACAAATAGAAGCTAGCATGTGTGTGGGAGCATATAGATGTTTCTCTGTCTGTCTGAATATTATGTAAAAAGAGCAAACCTTCAAGTGGTGTGGAGGAATTCGTTGATCACAAATGTTTAAAAAAAATTAATATACCACAAAAAGTGAAGCTTTGCTTTCGTTGGCGTAGTTTTTAATCCCTCCTTTGCCACAGCTGTGCAACTTGATAACTCCCACTGATCTGTCCTAACCTTTTCCCTACAGGACGAGAAGGATTTTCGCTAGATGGCAAGCTGTCACTCGTGACCTCATTAGACGCACTTAAGCAGGCATGCCTGCCCTGTGGGTTGGGCACTGATAGAATACTGCTCTACAGATGCGAGACATGGCGGACAACACAGACGATGCAGCAGAAGATTCAGACATTCCTCAACACCTGTCTGAGGCGCATCTACAAGATCCGATGGCAGGAGAAGATCCGAAACGAAGATCTGTGGGAGCGAGCGGGACAGGAACCAGTGGCCAAGCAGATTCTGCGGAGGAAGTGGGGTTGGATCGGACACACCCCCAGGAAGCCAGTGTCCAGCATCACACGTCAAACCCTGACCTGGAACCCCCAGGGAAAGAGGAAGAGAGGCCGGCCTCGCAACAGCTGGAGGCGAGATACCGAGGCAGAGCTGAAGCAGCAAGGGACCAACTAGACTGGAATGGCCAGAACAGCCCAGAACAGAGTCGTCGATGGCCTATGCTCCACCAGGAGCGATGGGCATAATGAATGAATGAAGCAGGCATGCGGCACGTGCGTGCGTGCTACTTGCAGTGGTGCAGGCAATGCAGGTCTGTTTCTTTGGATGAGACACGTGCTGCAGATAACTGTCTTGTCAGCTTCCTCTGCCAGGCCACTGGTGTTCTTTACCCCCCCCCCCCCCCCCGACCCCCCTCTCCTCTGATCTGCCCTAATCATTTTCCTCCAGTTTCTCAATCATAACGAGAAGGCTTACCGATTAATAATTGTGGCAAGCACTCATTAGGGGACCTCGTTACTCGTAGCTAAATGGACATATGGAACACGTTTTTTTTCCTTCTCTCGCTGCTATAAGTGCATGTACAAGCCGTTCAAGCAATGAAGGTCTGTGTGTGAGAGGATGAGAAACTCACTGCAGGAAACTGTCAGTCAGCCTTTCTCTGCCAGGTAGGGTGGTGGTGTGAGCTGATCGCAGATTCCTGGCACATTTCGAGTCAGTTTCCTGGCGATGGATGGGGAAAGCAACTCGTTGTTCATGTCTTTCCCTGACAGTCAGACACGAGTGGCACGTGCTGTTTGTGTTCAAGAATGTGTTGTGCGTGCTTGCTGTCAGTGTTTTCATTCCGGTAGATGTATTTTTTGGGGGGTTGGTATAGTTCTTGCTTCTTGTTAGAGAGGGGAGGGGTGGATTTATGGGTTGAAAATTAGCTCCCAATTTGTTTTGCTGGAGTGTTGATTGTGATACAGATGGTGTTGTAATTGTAGTTGCAGTTGTTGTTGGCGTTGGTGGTGATGATGGTGGTGGTAGTGGTGATTGTGTGTGTGTGTGTGTGTGTGTGTGTGTGTGTGTGTGTGTGTGTGTGTGTGTGATCACAAGAGACTGTGTTTGTGTGTGTGTGTGCATACGTGCACGCGTGATTGTGTGTGTGTGAGTGTGTGAGTGTAATTGTGTGTGTGTGGGTATGTATGTGTGTGTCCATGTGTGTGTGTGTGTGTGTGTGTGTGTGTGTGCATGTGTGTGTGTGTGTGTGTGTGTGTGTGTGTGAGAGAGAGAGAGAGAGAGAGAGAGAGAGAGAGAGAGAGAGATAAAATCAATAAAATCACATCATATCAAATCAAAACGACCATTAATCTATATGACATTAACTTGTGCAGTCATAGGTTCGTTGTAAACACC
Source organism: Babylonia areolata (assembly GCF_041734735.1). Lineage (NCBI taxonomy): Eukaryota > Metazoa > Mollusca > Gastropoda > Neogastropoda > Buccinidae > Babylonia > Babylonia areolata. The sequence continues at coordinate 23,586,204 of NC_134880.1, forward strand.
AACATAAAATCATCATGGGCACCATAAAAGGCATTAAAACTGGTCAAATAAGAACTCACAGTAGGCAGCTGACGATAGAGGAAAACAAAGCTCACACAGACACAAAGACGCAGACACACAGACATACAGATGCACAGACAAACAGAGAGACAGACGGACACACATACACACACACACACACGCGCGCGCGCACAGCATGCAGGCATTAAAACATTAACGCACTGGACAACAATGTATACAAACAAAAAACAACAACAGACCAAACATCGACCAAATAAATCGTATATAATCGTACATTTAAGTGAACCCCCCCAACCGCTCCCCCCCAACAGAAATACATACATACATACATACATAATCATATCTATGTATCTATCCATATATATGATTGTATATATGTACACACACACACACACACACACACACACACACACACACACACACACACATGCGCAGGCACGCACACACACACACACACACACATATCTCTCTCTCTCTCTCTCTCTCTCTCTCTCTCTCTCTCTCTCTCTATATATATATATATATTATCCTTGCTTTTTTCAGAGACACATATGTGCGAACCGGTCACCAAATTCCTTTGATGATGGTGGTGTCAATGGTACAATGGTGGTGGCGATGGGGATGATAGTAATGGTGGTGGTGATCGTAATGGTGTATATAGTTGTGTGTGTGTGAGAGAGTGGGTGTGAATGATAGATTATGGGGGAAAAAATTAACATGGTAAAATGTAAATGCTGGGAACTGATACTGCTCAGCTTTTAACATGATAGATTATGGGAAAACAATCAATATAATAAATTGTTATTCCTTGGAATTGATACTGCTCATCTTTTCACACCCCTGCAGAAATTGAAACGAGCATGTGTGTGCGAGGATGTACATGCATCTCTCTGCCTGTCTGTCTGCATAGAATGTAAAAAGAGCAAACCTTCAAATAGTGTGGAGGAGTTTGTTATTCACAACTGTTTGCAAAATGAATTTACCACACAAAGTGAAGCTTTCCTTTCAATGGCGTAGTTCTTAGTCCTTCCTTTGTCACAGCTGTGCTCCTTGATAATCCCCACTGATCTGTCCTAATCTTTTCCCTGCATTTTCTAAATCATAATGAGGAGGATTTTCGCTGGATGGCAAGCAGTCACTCGTGACCTCATTAGACACAGCTGAGCAGGCATGCGGCACGTGCGTGCGTGCTACTTTGAGTTGCCTTGCAGCGGTGCAGGCAACGCAGGTCTGTTTCTTTGGATGAGACACGTGCTGCAGATAACTGTCTTGTCAGCTTCCTCTGCCAGGCCACTGGTGCTCTTTACCCCCCCCCCCCCCCCCCCCCCCCCGACCCCTGTCTCCTCTCCCCTGATCTGCCCTAATCCTTTTCCTTCAGTTTCTCAGTCATAACGAGAAGGCGTTTCGTTTAATAATGGTGGCAAGCACTCACTAGGGGACCTCGTTACTCGCAGCTAAATAGAGATATGGAGCACGGATTTTTTTTGTTTTTTGTTTTCTGCGATGAGTGTATGTACAAGTCGTTAAAGTAATGAAGGCGTGTGTTTGACAGGATAAGAAAAGCACTACAGGAAACTGTGTTGTCTGTTTCCCTCTGCCAGGCCATTTGTGCTCTTTATCCCCCCCCTCCCCCTCCATCCACTCTTTCCCCTGATGTGCCTTAATCAGTTTTGCTCCTGTTTCTCAATCATAATGGGAAGGCTTTTCCCATAATAGTGACAGCAAGAACTCACTTGTGGGCCTCGTTACATGCAGCTAAACAGACGTATGGAACACGTTTATTTCTTCTCTCGCTGCTATAAGTGCATGTACAAGCCGTTCAAGCAATGAAGGTCTGTGTGTGAGAGGATGAGAAACTCACTGCAGGAAACTGTCAGTCAGCCTTTCTCTGCCAGGTAGGGTGGTGGCGTGAGTGATCGCAGATTCCTGGCACATTTCGAGTCAGTTTCCTGGCGATGGATGGGGAAAGCAACTCGTTGTTCATGTCTTTCCCTGACAGTCAGACACGAGTGGCACGTGCTGTTTGTGTTCAAGAATGTGTTGTGCGTGCTTGCTGTCAGTGTTTTCATTCCGGTAGATGTATTTTTGGGGGGCTTGGTATAGTTCTTGCTTCTTGTTAGAGAGGGGAGGGGTGGATTTATGGGTTGAAAATTAGCTCCCAATTTGTTTTGCTGGAGTGTTGATTGTGATACAGATGGTGTAATTGTAGTTGCAGTTGTTGTTGGCGTTGGTGGTGATGGTGGTGGTGGTAGTGGTGATTATGTGTGTGTTTGTGTGTGTGTGTGTGTGTGTGTGTGTGTGTGTGTGTGTGATCACAAGAGACTGTGTTTGTGTGTGTGTGTGCATACGTGCACGCGTGATTGTGTGTGTGTGTGAAAGAGTGTGTGAGTGTAATTGTGCGTGTGTGGGCATGTATGTGTGTGTGCATGTGTGCGTGTGTGTGTGTGTGTGTGTGTGTGTGCATGTGTGTGTGTGTGTGTGTGTGTGAGAGAGAGAGAGAGAGAGAGAGAGAGAGAGAGAGAGAGATAAAATCAATAAAATCACATCATATCAAATCAAAACGACCATTAATCTATATGACATTAACTTGTGCAGTCATAGGTTCGTTGTAAACACCAACATAAAATCATCATGGGCACCATAAAAGGCATTAAAACTGGTCAAATAAGAACTCACAGTAGGCAGCTGACGATAGAGGAAAACAAAGCTCACACAGACACAAAGACGCAGACACACAGACATACAGATGCACAGACAAACAGATAGACAGACGGACACACACACACACACACACACACACACACGCGCGCGCGCGCACACAGCATGCAGGCATTAAAACATTAACGCACTGGACAACAATGTATACAAACAAAAAACAACAACAACAGACCAAACATCGACCAAATAAATCGTATATAATCGTACATTTAAGTGAACCCCCCCAACCGCTCCCCCCAACAGAAATACATACATACATACATACATAATCATATCTATGTATCTATCCATATATATGATTGTAAAAATGTACACACACACACACACACACACACACACACACACACGCAGGCACGCACACACACACACACACACACATATCTCTCTCTCTCTCTCTCTCTCTCTCTCTATATATATATATATATATATATATATATATATATATATATTATCCTTGCTTTTTTCAGAGACACATATGTGCGAACCCTTCACCAGTTTCCTTTGATGATGGTGGTGTCAATGGTACAATGGTGTGGCGATGGGGATGATAGAAATGGTGGTGGTGATCGTAATGGTGTATATAGTTGCGTGTGTGTGAGAGAGTGGGTGTGGATGATAGATTACGGGGAAAAAAAAATTAACATGGTAAAATGTAAATGCTGGGAACTGATACTGCTCAGCTTTTAACATGATAGATTATGGGAAAACAATCAATATAATAAATTGTTAATGCTTGGAATTGATACTGCTCATCTTTTTACACCCCTGCAGAAATTGAAACGAGCATGTGTGTGCAAGGATGT
>NC_134880.1:23597245-23609745 GCF_041734735.1 Babylonia areolata
CAGGCTATTTCTAGAAGAACAGTTTCAAGGACTTAGCTGAAGAGTAGATGTAAAGTTTATGCTGGTTTTACGTCGTGTTATTGTGGTCATAAAGAGTTGGGGATGAACATATGTTCATACATCCCTGATGTTGATGTCAGAAACGCAGATTACCTTTCTTACACTTCAATGTGATATGAGGCTGCCGGAAAGAAAAAAATAAATTCACAGCATTCACAAAACTCACACCACTGCATGAAAGGATGAGCTATGTTCAAAACACTCAGTGGTACTAATCATTTGTTTGGAATCTTTTGTCGAAATGTTGAATACCCACACAGGTTTGTATAGCACGTAAATTAATACAAATGTAAGAAAGGGGGAAAAAACGACAAGACGGACAAAACACGAAGAAAACAAACCAAAGATGAAAAAATAAATCAACATAACGCCATACATTTATAGTATTCTAAGCAACACAATTGTGAATAAGTACATAAATCAACGTCTGTGGACAGACATATTTAGATGACCCCTTTACTTGTGAAAAACAACAAACAAAGAAAACAAGACAAAAACAAACAAACAAACAAAAAAACCCCACCAAAAACAAACAAACAAAAAAAACCAACAACAAAAACATAAAACAAACAAACAAACAAAAACAAACAACAACAGCAAACAAATATACCTCCAAACATTACAGGACGACACAAAACGCAAACGTCAATCAACAAAACACGTCAGGTACGTAATCATTTTCGGCAAAAATACTTTTTTTTTTTTAGAAGTGAACAAAGACACGTTGATTAACATTTGTTTCGTTGATTGAAACTTGTGGTCAAAACGGTTCTTTGGTGTCAGGAGCTGAGTTTTACGAGATTGCCGCAGCAATTTTGTTTGAGATTAGATCTGTTCTTTTTTTTATCCACTCTTTCGCCTGGTTTGATGACAGTCATGCTGTTCGTGTGTCAGTGTGAATCTGTTTCTAGAAAGGTATTTTTGTGTTCGCTTGACAAAGGGTTCCCCCCACCCCAACCCCCCCCCCCCCCACCCACCCCTCCCGAAAATCTACACCAAACTTGCTGATTAAATTTTGTGTCCTAAATGTTTCTTTGTTGCTTTCGGTTCCCGACTTCGCAAGTTACTCATGGAAATTGGACAACGATGATTCAAGTCAAATAGGTCAAAGTAATCCATTTAAAGAACTAATCAGTTAGCCAGTCGATGAAAGAAAAATAATCCAAAACAAAACAAAACAACAACAAAAAACCAACCAACCAACCAACCAACAAAAAACCCCAGCAAAAACAAACAAACAAAAAATACCTCCCCCCACAAAACAAACAAAAAACCCCAACAACAACAAAAACAAACAACAAACAAACGTGCAAGCAAATGTATCAGTTGAACATAAACAGTCCAGCTAGCAGTTTGTCGAAGTTTCAAAGCCTTACCACACCGTTGGGTTTTATGCATGGGTCGCGTACTTGGGTCAGCCCGCAATCTTTGATATAACCCTTAAACAAATGAACTGAAACTAATTCTGACCGCAACGATCTTTGCTCACGAGCACAACAGTCTTGCTGATCCGTTTCTCACACCACCATTACCATGACTCCTCAGCAGAACTGTCGTCCTGTATTATAATGTCAAAACTTTGTTGATGGTCCTCTTGCTCTTTTGACTTGGTCTGTTCGCAAACTGACTGAGCTATTTCGTTGAATGCAAAAAAAAAAAAAAAAAAAAAAAAAAAAAAAAAAAGTCAATTACTCCTACGCATCCAAAATAAACGTCAAGAAATGTTTAACATCGCAATGGCACAATGGTAAATTATTTTGTTTATCAAAGGGGGCAAACATGTGACTTGAATTCATATTTCGAAGCCTATAATATGTAGACTGACAAGAGGAACACTTGTGCTAACTTTTAACGGGTTCACCAGCACACACACACACACACACACACACACACACACACACACACACACACACGCACGCACACCACACACACACACACACACACACACACTCACACAAAACACACAGGTTCACGAATATACGCGCGCTAGCACACATATTTTATTGCTCTTCGAAAAAAGCGAAAAGTACAACTTGAAAAGTCTCCAAAAGTAGGAAAGCCAAGGAAAGTACTGGTTAAAAGAGTTCAACCACGACTGCAGATGAAAAGCCTCACGGCATGGATAAACAAGAAAGGGATTTTGCTCTTTTATTGCATGTTTGAAGGTACACCTGTGCGAACGTGTTCCTCACGGTTCCCAGCAATTAAGCATTCACATATAGGTATACACACAGAGACAAACACACAGACATACGCATAGACAGACACACAGGCACACAAATACATACACACACACACACAGAGACACAGAAAGACAGATAGACGGACAGACAGAAAGACACAGACACAGACACACACACATACACACACACACACACACAAACACACGCGAAATTCGAGACTGCGGATCTGTCTGTTTAAACCCATGCACACAACCTCTTTCTCTCGGACCCCCCTCTCTCTCTCACTAACACACACGCACGCACATTGATACACGCAAATACGCATACACGCACACACGAACACACACACACACACACACACACACACACACACACACACACACACACACACACACACACGTACTTCCGCCACCATGTTCGTTAACGGTGTTGAGACTTACAATTTACAAACTTTGCAATCAACAAAGACATCGATATTAACCCTTACATGACAGGCACTTATCTCAGCTCCATAATTACAACTCTGCACCCACTGTGCCACTGCACTCAGGAAGTCTCAATTCCGTATGTGATACCCCTGCGTTCTTGTGACCAGAAAATCAGTCATTCGGAACCAGCGGTCACTGTTGCACATGACATGACCTGCTTAGCCATGTGGTGGTGGTATTGCAGAGAAGTCGAACGAAATGCTGGGTGAAAGAGTTGGGTCATGTATGTAGCTGAAAGGGATGACAGCATGGATAAACTAGGTCAGGCTTTTCTTTTTATCACACTTCTGAAGGTGCAGCTGTGAGAATATATGGCACGTGTTTCTGTGATCACGAGCAGGAGCACTTAAGCATGAGCGAACACGCATACACTCGCTTGTGAGGCATACACAAACACGTGCAAACACACACACACACACACACACACACACACACACACACACACACACACACACACACACACAAGCATATGCACGCACGCACAAAAGACAGACAGTTTCATGCTCTTTAACAATGCAAACAAAAAAAAAAAATCAAATAGTATGTAAAATGGTACCAATGCTTGAACAACACTCCTTTTTTGACAACAATTCGGAAAACATGATTTCCATCCAAGAAATTGTCTTTATCTTGTTCCAAAGAATCTGGAACTGACATTGCCTGGCAGAGGTGGGCTGACAGACAGTTATCTGCAACATCTCTCATCAAAACAAACAGACCTTCATTGCTTGCACTGCGGCACGTCAAGTCACAGGACCACGCACGTGCCGCATGTCTGCTTTGCTGTTTGTAATGAGGTCACGAGTGACTGCTTGCCAAGGAGTGAACCATACTTGTTATCATTGGAGAATTGCTGTGGGGGATATGTCTATGTACTGGGAATGCCTGGGATAGAAACACTTGAACATATGTAAAACGAGAGATTTAAAAGAAGAAAGGTTGAAGGATTTTGTTTTCAGAACACACACACACACACACACACACACACACACACACACACACACACACACTTCCGCCACCATGTTCCCTAAAGGTGTTGACATCTGCAATGCACAGACATGCAAACTTTGCAATCACCAAACTCATTGATATTAACCCTTACTTGAGAGACACTTGTCTCAACTCCATAATTAGAACTATGTATAAAATATGCCACTGCACTCAAGAAGTCTCAATTCCATAACTACTACTCCTGCATTTTTGTGGCCAGAATTTCTGTTATTCGGAACCAGCAGTCGCTACTGTACATTACCTGCTTAGCCATATGGAGGTGATACTGCAGAGAAGCCAAGAGTAATGCTGGATGAAGGAGCTGAGCCATGTCTGAAGATGAAAAGGCTGACAGTATGGCTAAACTTGTAAAAAGTCTTTTCTTTTTATAACGCCTTTGAAGGTGCAGCTGCGAGAATATATGGAACGTGTTTCTGTGAACACGAGCAGGAGCACGCAAGCGTGAGCGAACATGCACACGTGCACTCATGTGTGCATGTGTACACAAACACGGACTTGCAAGCTCCCCCTCCCCACCCCACCCCGCAGCCCCCCCACACCCCCACCGACGCACACAGAAGTACAGAGACACACCAGACAATTTCGTGCTCTCAACACCGTGAACAAAAAAATCAAACAGAATACAAATGGTGCCAATGCTTGCACAACGCTCTTTTTGTCTTTGTTCGCTTTTTGACAACTGTCCAGTAAACATTTTTTTCAATCCCAGGAACTGACTTTAACTGTTCCAAAGAATCTGGAACTGACATTGCCTGGCAGAGGTGGGCTGACAGACAGTTATCTGCAACATCTCTCATCAAAACAAACAGACCTTCATTGCTTGCACTGCGGCACGTCAAGTCACAGGACCACGCACGTGCCGCATGTCTGCTTTGCTGTTTGTAATGAGGTCACGAGTGACTGCTTGCCAAGGAGTGAACCATTCTGGTTATTATTGGATAATTGCTTGGGTGGGCATGTCTGTTTACTGGAAATACCTTGGATAGAAACACATGAACACGTGTAAAACAAGACTTAAAACGTGTTAACATGAAATTTGTGGAGCAAGAAGAAAAGCTGAAGGGTGTCATTGTCAGAACAAACACACGCATGCATGAACACATGCACACACAGACACACACACACACACACACACACACACACACAGAGATACAGACACAAACAAAAGACACACATATAATTTTGCACTCTCAAACACCATGTACAAACAATTCCAGAAGCTTGCATAACGTTTTTTTTTGGGTTTTTTTTTTTCGACTGTCCTGAAAATATTTCAACCCCAGAAACTGACTTTACCTTTTCCAAAGAATCTGGAACTGACATTGCCTGGCAGAGGTGGGCTGACAGACAGTTATCTGCAACATCTCTCATCAAAACAAACAGACCTTCATTGCTTGCACTGCGGCACGTCAAGTCACAGGACCACGCACGTGCCGCATGTCTGCTTTGCTGTTTGTAATGAGGTCACGAGTGACTGCTTGCCAAGGAGTGAACCATTCTGGTTAGTATTGGAGAATTGCTTTGGGTTGTTATCTTTCATTACGAGGAAAATCTGGGATAGAAACACGTGAACGTTATTTAAAAGAAGAGATCTAAAACGTGTTAACCTGCAATTTGTGGCACGAGAAGAAACGATGAAGGATTTTGTTGTCAGAACATGCAAACACGTACTCTCTGTCTCTCTGTCTCTGTCTCTCTCTCACACACGCACAAATATATATTTTTTTCAGAGAGAAAAAATGGATGAAGATGTGCTTGTATATATATATATATATATATATATATATATATATATATATACACACACACAGAGATAGACATATAGATAGATAGATGATAGATAGATATGCAACCGCCCTCCTTGTACTAACCAAACTCTCATCAGACCAGCCTTCGTGTTGTTAGCTATCAGTGCCATATGCTGTTTCTTCATTCCAGAAAAGACAGCCCCCCACCTCTCCCCCCCACCTCCCCATTCCAGCTCTTTCAACACTCCCCGGTTCAATCTCCTGTCAGGTTCTCATCACTCACAGCTATCATCATCACCTGGGATTCTAGTGCTCTAACACAGGCCTTGGTAAAATATTCTCCAGCATATTATCTAAGGAGCTATTCATATCGAGAAAACTTGCCATAGCCTCCAGCACTTTTTTCTTTACTATCTGGGTTTGTTTGTTTTGTCTCTGTAGTTTTATGATCATCATTATTACTATTATCATTATTTGAGTAACCGCTGTCATCCGTTAATGTGCCTTGCTGTTGCTTGATCAGTGCACGTTGTTGGTAAATTTCTCTGTCTTTTTTGTGAGTTAAAATAATCTAAATGGAAACACTGGTTTTCTTCTTTGGTTGCTCTTGTTTCCTTTTGAATTCTCTATTGGATTTCGCGCTTTATTTATGTATAGCACACACACACACACACACACACACACACACACACACACACACACACACACACACACACAGAAACGCACGCGCACACAAACACACCTTTACGCTCATTAGGACGTTCACCCAGGCTTTCATTTCCGTCAAGAAGAAAACAAAAACAAACAAACAACAACAACAGCAAATCATTCTGCACCCCTCCAGTAATTACAAGTTACATTCTACACTGACATAACATCACGGCTCCCCACCATCCATACCACCACAACCAGAGACTCCAGATCCGGGACGAAATCAAACAAGAAACGTTCAAACCTATCAGCTTCAAGCCAAACGCGCACGTGCAGTAAATGACGCGCCAAGAGGCCAGCCCAAAATCAAGGCCAGTTCACGTAACAGCGCATCTCATCTTCGGCACCCAGGGAAGAACTTAAATAGGATAGGGGGTGGGCGTCGGAGGAATAGCAGGAAGGGGTTAGATGTTTCCCAGGTGTAATATTAGTGTGATATTAACCCCAAGGTGACGGACAAGCATATCATAGACGGTCCTCGTTCCTTCGCATGTGCTGAAAGCCAAAGGGTCATACTTGTTATTCTCCACCACCACCAACACACCGAGCCACACACTGGTTTACTTATCTGGAGGTCTTATGAGTGATTTCAAACCGCATATGGCTGTAAGACAACTCTTTTATGTTTCGGGCAACGGATGGAGTGCTTGAATGATAATAAAAAAAATCAAAAAAATCCTGCCCACCTGAACTGGGTTGTGAATGGCTGTCTGTATTGTTGGTAGTCCTCTGTGTGCGACGATAAAACATGGCTTAGTGTTCGCATGAAAGTAGCGCCTATATAAAAAAATCCATATACGCTACACCACATCTGCCAAGCGTAATCCAACGCGCTTAGTCAGACCTTGAAAGGCCTAAAAAAATATCAAAGAAAGTAAAAGTGGTGTCGACAGGTTTAAACCGAAAAAAGAAAGAAAGAAACAAACTTGATAAAGACATTTATCTCTTTCTCCCGCCACCTCTCTCTGTTTCTCTCTGTCTATGTGTCTGTCTGTCTATCTTTCTGTCTTTGTCTGTCTCTCTCTCTCCCTTTCTCACTTCCTTTCTCCTGCCTCCATCTGCCTTTTACTTTTGTTTAGTTATTAATTTATGAGTCTGTCTCAACCTGTCCGTCCGTCTCTCTCTCTCTCTCTCTGTCTTCTTCCGTCCGCCTGTCTGTCTCTGTGTCGTCTTCCGTCCGTCTCTCTCTCTTTCTCTCTGTCTTCTTCCGTCCGCCTGTCTGTCTCTGTGTCGTCTTCCGTCCGTCTCTCTCTCTTTCTCTCTCTGTTTTCTTCAGTCCGTCTCTCTCTCTCTCTCTCTCTCTCTCTCTCTCTGTCTTCTTCCGTCCGCCTCTTTCTCTCTCTCTCTGTCCTCTTCCGTCCGTCCGTCTCTCTCTCTGTCTTCTTCCGTCCGTCTCTCTCTCTGTCTTCTTCCGTCCGTCCGTCTCTCTCTGTGTCTTCTTCCGTCCGTCTCTCTCTCTGTCTTCTTCCGTCCGTCCGTCTCTCTCTGTGTCTTCTTCCGTCCGTCTCTCTCTCTGTCTTCTTCCGTCCGTCTCTCTCTCTGTCTTCTTCCGTCCGTCTCTCTCTGTGTCTTCTTCCGTCCATCTCTCTCTGTGTCTGTCTTCTTCACTGGACAAGGGCAGAGGTTTTAATTACCAGCTATTAATCACGCATAATTATCATGTTTAGATTTATTGCAAGCTGATTTTCATGGTTCCCCCATTCTCTCTCTCTCTCTCGTTCTGTCTTCCTCTCTATCTCTCTTTCCTTCCTCCCATCCATCTTTCTCTCTGCTCTTCTCTCTCACACTATATCTGTCTTATATATATATACACCAAGACCAGGAAACAAAAAAAAGTAATTCACTTCACGTGCAAAACTAAACACTGCACGGAAAGGCAAAGAAAGACTGCGGTAGGTTCAGTGGCTGATCAGTTATAAGTTCGGAAGCGAAGCCGTTTCTGCTTTCAAGAGAGAGAGAGAGAGAGGGAGAGAGAGAGAGAGAGAGAGAGAGAGAGAGAGAGAGAGAGAGAGAGAGAGAGAGAGAGAAATAGATAGAGAGAGAGAGAGAGAGAGAGAGAGAGGGAGAGAGAGAGAGAGAGAGAGAGGGAGAGAGAGAGAGAGAGAGAGAGAGAGAGAGAGAGAGAGAGAGAGAGAGAGAGAGAGAGAGAGACGGCAGGAAGAAAGAAAGGAAAGAAGGGCGAAGCCCTTTGATCTTGCTCCTGTCGATACATCACTGTAATCATCCTGCACGAGGCTAGCATGGCAGAACAAGAGGAGGAAGAGGAAAAACAGGCGATATCATATGCGATATGCGATATGTTCGTCAGCTACTACATCACCTGTACGCCGATAGCTTTTCCACCTGCGTGCTGGTTTGGTTTGCAGCACCGTTTCTGCGAGGGTGCGTGTTGAGAGGGTTAATTTCATGTTCTGTTTGATTTGTGCCTCCAGGTTTAATTCACCTCACTCACACCCCCACACCTCTGCTTCCACTCCTCCCCGCCGCTTCTCAGCTCCCCCCCCCCCCCGCCCACAATCCCCACCGCCCCCCCCCTCCCTCCCCCAACCATCATCAAACTTGCATACGTACTCTTTCAGCCTGTTTTTAGGAACGTCCTCCATCTCTTTCTGTCTCACTGTCTCTATCTGTGTCTGTGTTTTTTTTTCTGTCTCTTTGTGTGTCTCTGTCTCTATGTCTGTTATCTCTGTGTCCCTCTTTCTCTGACGCTCCGTTGATTAGTTTCCGATTTTACGTTGGCGTGTTAGAAAGAACGTAATGTTTGTACGCCTTCATGATAAGAAGCCGTCAGCAATGTTAGACTTATTGTTGTGACAAAAAATTATTGTATTACACTTTTTTTTTTGGTCGCAACATATTTCTCTGAGTGAAATTCGGCCTGCTCGTCGATACACCAAGAGAACCACTTTTTATTTATTTTTTTTTTTTATAGCTGTCTCTCTCTCTGTCTTTCTCTCTGTCTCCCTCTCCATCTTTCGCTGTCTCTGTTTCTTTCTCTCCATCTTTACTTTCTTTCTGTCTCTCACACCCTTCCATCCTGCCACCCCTACCTCCTTTCAATGTCCCTTCCATGTATCTCCCTCCCTCTTCTTACCCTCGTTCTTTTCATTCTGGTCTTTCTGCCCCTCTCTCCTTTTCTTTCTCTCTGTTCTTCTCTCCCTCTCTCTCTGTCTCTCTCTCTCTGTCTCTGTCTCTCTGTGTAAGTTTTTTTTTTCATAGCATGTCAGCTTCAGTTTTTGCATTTCATTAATCCAGACGCATATGTGTGTCGCATGACTTGTGTGTTAAACGTGCGGGCGTGCGAGCGCGCGCGTGTATGTATGTATGTATGTATGTATGTGTGTGTGTGTGTGTGTGTGTGTGTGTGTGTGTGTGTGTGTGTGTGTGTGTGTGTGTGTGTGTGTGTGTGTGTGTGTGTGTGTGTGTGAGCTTGTAAGAGTCACGCCCGCATTGATATATTGTTCACACTATTTGATTCATCATCTAATATTTTTGTTCGTGGCCTACTCCTGTGTTATTGACCTCTCTCTCTCTTCCTTCCTTTTCTGTAATCACCGTCCTTACTGATTAGCTAACATGACTGACTGCAGTTAGCGTTGATTCCTATCGTTCGACAGGTGTAAACAGCAACGGCACGGGTTACCATTGAAAACACTGCGACTGGGATTTCCAGCAGGCAATAAATTGGTGGGTGAGCAGTATCAATAATGACAGCCCTATCTGTGATCAGCCCCTCGCCCCTCTAACCCCATACCCCCACCTTCCACAACGTCACGGTCCAGGACATTCGACCCGTAGCGAACCTCAGTGGAACTGTTCCAACAGGAAGAATTGGCAACAAAATTAATGTACGCAAAGAGACCCTTCTGTGGCGAGTGCTTTACTTTTAAAGTAACACCCTCTCGTTTTTCGTTTGTAATATTTTATTTGTTTATTTATATATTTTTTTCTTCTAAAACCCCTGATATAGTTTAGTTCCTTGCTTATGCAACTTCCTTCAGGAAAAAGAGAACATCTGGCATATGAGTCTGTAGTATCCCCCTACCAAATTCCGTTCTTTTTTTACGTGGGAAAGGGGGAAACTGGGCCAAATTATATTTCTTTTCTTTTTTTTATCTTTTTTTTAACCAATTGTTTTTTTTGCTGCTCCATCATCTGCACCGTTTCAGTGACATTACTCCCACGCCGCTCATTTAGATTTCCCCATACAGGGCCACATCTGGGTTCGTCCATCATCGGCAGTCCTCAGAGAACCATTTATGTTAGGCCGCCAGGAGGCCACAAACCAGAGGAGACCTTGCACTGCTGCTGAGTCACTTCGGTGGTGTTCAGTGATGCCTGTTCTGATTTAACGTACTTAAGACACCACCTACTAAGCCCCTTACTAACGACAATAATGGCTTAGTCGCGGAGCCAGACTGAGTGAGCGTCCCTCCCAGAGTGGACACCGCCACCACGTCCCTCAAACAACAGCCCCCATTGAATCTGCCGACACTGAAGACATTGAGAGGACTCACCCCAAGCACGGAAGTGGAGAGGTATCGAAACTGAGGTCACCATGAAAGCAGGGCATGAAAGGCCACATACTTTGAGACTGTTTTGTTTATATTGATGATGATGAAGGAGCAGGAGGATGGCGATGCTGCTATGGAGATCCATTTTTGGTCTGGGACTGCGTGACTCTACGCTTCCTGGTTTAATGATATCCCGGCGTTAACCAGGCCCGAGAGATACAGACAACTGCAGTGTTGGTCAGGTAATTAGAGCAACACACCCAAAGACGCATCCTTGAAGTGGATGACACTCAACTGTGTGGTCCCAGTCTCCCCCTTTAAGCCTACAGCACACTCAACTCTGGGTAGGAGCCGGCCACGAGCCGAGAAAACCACCTCAGCTGGGATTCGAACCCGCGTCCTCCCAGCCGTCAGTTCGCGACGCTAACCACTTCGCCACGGCGGCTGGTCCAAAGTACATTTTCTGTATATCTCAGTTTAGTCCCGGGGCAATTGTGGGATATTTTGTAAAATGTTAAAGCCATGGCGGTTATATGTTATCTGAATTTAAGGTACACACAATGCACGATACTTATCCCAGCACATTTAGTTAAAAAAATATTGATTACTCCACATCTTATTTCTTCTTCTTCTTTTTCTTCTTCTCGTTCGTCAGATGGACACCCCAGTCTCTGTGATGAAGGCAGCTGTATGCTGCAGGTTCTCCACACAGCCGTAGTGCTTCCTGGTCACTGGAGTTGGGTCGGGCCAGTTTCCTCTTCCTGTTAACAGACAGGGACAGAAAGACGAAACAAAGAAAGCTGCCCCTTTAATTTGCTGGGACGTCACGCCATTCCAGTACTGCAATGGCCCTCCCCCACTCAGTTAGCTGCTACTGATCACAGTGGTAAGACGGTGTCAGTGTGTGTCTGGCAGTGCCTGGAACCAGTGGCACAATCATTTGCTGTATTTAAGTGTGAGGCAGTACATCTGTGTGACGCCGTAGGGACACTGTGTACAGCGATCAAGATGTACAGGTATCAAAATGACAAAGCTCGCTACAACGGAAGACTCGACGCTCACCTGGAGAGTCGTCTTAGGCGACATGAACAGTTCTTTCTCGAGAATCTCCACAGCGAAGAACTCATCGAAACTCAAAGCATGAAAGACGTGTTCAATGTGTATGACAAGAATGCCATCAAACTGGCCTTTACCAAAACAGAAAAGAACAAGAAGCTCTTTAATATATTGCTCTGCAAGACTCCTGAAGGATTCGAACACTTTCTGCAAGCTTTACTCGAGACAGGACAGGCTGAAGCATACGATAAGCTTTCCAAGTCGGAAGAGGCTGGCATCACAACGGAAGAGACGGCCGTGCAAACAGAGAATGTTACCGGGAATGAAGGAGAAGAAGAACAAGCAGCAGAAGAAGAAGAACAAGCAGCAGAAGAAGAAGAACAAGCAGCAGCAGAAGAAGAAGGAGCATCAGGAGGCAGGCCGCCATCATCCCCAAACTGGCCCCTGTCTCCCACGTTTGAGGCAGCGGAAGAGCAAAAAGAGCAGCGGCAAAAACTCATGGCCGTAGAAAAGAGGGTGGACTCCCTGGCAGAATCTGTCGAGGGTCTGACATCACAAGTCCGCGAATCAAACCGGAGGATGGAGGAATCGGAAGAGAAGCGTGACGCCAAGCTGGAAAAGCTGCAGGAGTCCCTGGAAGCGAGGGAGACCCTGCTTCTCGTCGCCTCCAAACAGATCGAGGACCTTCGCTGCAAAATAGCGGAGGTGGAGAGAGACAAATCCCAGGCA
>NC_134880.1:23614745-23617245 GCF_041734735.1 Babylonia areolata
CCAAATGACGAGCGTCCAGACTACCACTCAAGGTCTAGTTGTAGGGTGGAGGGGTGAAGGGGAGGGTGTGTGTGTGTGTGGGGGGGGGGGGAGGGGGGTGAGTGGGGGTGGGGGGTGGGGGGTGAGGGGGGTGGTAGCGGAGAAGATACAGGTGAGTGTAGAATGTGAGGATTTGAACCCTCCGCTAACAGCTACTGGGAAGGAGGACCATTTGGAATCCTTTTTCATGGAGATGGCCATTATTTTTTTTTTTAAAGTTGCCGTTCAGTTCAGCTAATTTAACTAAGCATGAAATGATCTACTGATTTTTTCTTTTTGACAGAACGCTAAAGTATGGGAGAACAAGAAATTAATTAACGTGTTTGAAAAAAAAAAAGATGATTAAGATAAAATAAATATAGATAGATGTGTGTGTGTGTGTGTGTGTGTGTGTGTGTGTGTGTGTGTGTGTGTGTGTGTGTGTGTGTGTGTGTGTGTGTGTGTGTGTGTGTGTGTGTGTGTGTGTGTGTGTGATTTTCGTGTAAATATGTGTATTCATTTGAACGATGTGTCCCTTTGACAAACACTAAATGCTAATTTGTTGATTCATAACGATTCCAAATCTGGAATAATAGAATGGGTGCAAGTGTAAAGGTTCCATGATATTTTACTGCATGCATGGCCTTCAGCCTGATTTATAATTGAATAACGATAGGCACACTAAATACACAATAAGATTCGGACTGAGTGTATCTGGTTTGTTCATCAATTTAGATAGTGAACGTTTAGAGTTTGTAATTTGATATTTTCAGTGTGCGAAAAAAGCCATAAAAAAACCCAAAATGTTTTCTTGTTGTGAGATGCTGAGACATATCCTGATAATTTTAATTCCGTACAGATATCCATGCCTGTTTAAACTGCCTTTACTTTTGACATGTACTGATTGGAGTGTTGTGAGAAATATGTCTTTGTAACTGTGTAAGGCATTCAAATACGAAGCCATAGCGACTTCTTGGTTACATTTGTTAATTGCGGTAATAGCTGCATTTCAGAATTGTTCATAATTGTTGTATAATGTTCACATACCCAGGCATGGGCCTGAAATGTGTTAACCATCTACTTATGCATTCCGCGTCTGTCTCTCTCTCTCTTACACACACACACACACGCACACACACACACACACACACACACACACACACACAACACGCGTGCGCGCGCGCACACACACACACACACACACATATACACACAACACGCACGGACACACACACACACACGCGCGCGCGCGCGCGTGCTTTAGTTGACTATGAACGATGACTTGCAGTGGTGTTTGGGTAGTCTCTTTATGGAAATTATTTATCCATCCTGATGTGCTATTCTGGACAAGTATATGATGTTTCTTGCGGTGCAGTTTATATATAGACAGTGAATGTAGTGACGATAACAGTATTCATTTGAACGATTTGTCCTTCACCAATTTTGAATGTGTCTCGCAAATTGTTTATCTATTTATTCATTTATTTATTTATTTATTTATTTATTTATTTATTTATTTATTTATTTATTTATGTACTTATTCATTTGTTTATTCATTCATTTGTTTCCAAACATTTTTATTCAGACAAAGGTTTACATAAAGAATACAATACTTTACATTAGGAAGGTACACCAATATATAGTTCCAAACATCAACCATTTCACATCAAGCATCACATCGGCAAAACAGCAAAATTTTCACTCAAACATTGATCTTTGTGATATCATAACGCACGATTCACAATGAAATTGTAGTAATGACAGAATTTAAACTATTCAACTAAATTTAAATTATCCATTCACACACTGACTCCACTGGTATTGCTATCAAAGAAATATAAACAGGTAAATGGGTTTTCATTCACACATTGTTTCTGTATGGTATTACAATGCACGGGTCACATCAAAGCATAATCAGGACAACGATTATTCATTCCTACATTAATTTTAATGCTTAATTAACAGTAACAATAGTAATTCATCCACACCTTAATTCTTTATGATGCAAATCTTAAATCTTGTTCCAGATATATGTATGGTGCCTATTTCTACACAAATTTGTTATATGCCATAGATATTCTAAAAACATACTTGTCAATTTCACATGCCTTTTTAAGTTCTATTATAGACATTTGTATTGTTTGTTTATTTATTTGTAGTGTTGCCCATTTTTGTTCTTGAATGATTTGTCCTGTGTTATCTTTTTCTTCCGTATATTTGTGTGTTCGTCGATTTTGTTTGTTTTATCTTTTGGATGCGGACGGATCCATAAACTCTCTCTATATATGTTTATTGTGTATTATTGTAAGCTGCTGGCTGAGTGTGTTTCGAATGCGTGTGTTTGTGGATTGTAAAGCGCTTAAAGCAATGAGGAAAGCGCTGATAAATGTCCAGTTATTTTTATTATTATTATTATTATTATTATTATTATTATGACTCTTCAACACATCTGCTTTTGGGAAAAAAAAGAACAACAAAAGAA
>NC_134880.1:23624745-23629745 GCF_041734735.1 Babylonia areolata
GTGTCAGCAGATCCTGGTAATTATGATCCAGTGGGCTGCTTGATTGTTTTACGCAGTGGTTCACTTGTGATGCGCTCAGTGTTTTTGATGTTTAGTATCTTCCGGTAACACCGATTTTTCATGGCTTGGATTCTTCTTTCTGAATCCGTCCATGACGATTCGTGTCTCGCCATTGCCTACCGGAATAATTTATCAGTGCACGCATGAGTGTGATCGTGTGTTTATGATAATAATAATGATAATAGTATTTATATAGCGCTGAATCTTATGCAGAGACAAAGCTAAGCGCTTTCACTCCAGTCATTCACATGCATGTATAACTCTAAAACTGAAGAAACCGAAGACAAGGGAGATGCAGGGAAGCGAGGCTATCTTGGGAAGAGGTGGGTTTTAAGGCGAGACTTGAAAGAGTTGAGTGCGGAGACCTGACGAAGCGGAAGAGGAAGTTCATTCCAAACGCAAGATCCAGAGGCAGAGAAAGAAGGGCGTCCAACAGTGGAGTGTTTGAATCTGGGTATGCGTAAAGAGAGTGGATCCGAAGCCGATCGTAGAGAGTGAGATGGAGTGTAGAGGTGAAGGCAGCCACAAAGATAGGAAGGGGCAGATTTGTGAATACATTTATAACATAGAGTGCTGATCTTATACTTTATTATGTGTGAGACAGGGAGACAATGGAGATATTGCAAAAGAGGAGTGATGTGCTTAGATCTTTTCTTCCTGAGGACGAGTCGGGCAGCAGAGTTTTGTATGCGCTGAAATGACTGAATGGATGAAGCAGGCAAACCAGACAATAGAGAGTTACAGTTGTCAAGGCCACAGAGAATGAGAGGAACGACAAGTCTAGATGTTGCATCGGTGGACAGTTATTTCCGAATGGAACTGATGCGTCACAATTGACAGTATCAGGATTGACATGTCTGACTGAAAATTTTGTGCATGGACAGTGTGTTGTCATGGACAACGCCGAGGTTCCTGACTGAGCTGGGAAGAGGGATGGATGTACTGCCAAATTTTATTGTGTCAGTTGTGATGGAAGAGTTTTTGTTTAGTTCCTATGATCATTGCTTCAGTTTTGTCTGCGTTCCATTGTAACTTATTTAGTCATCCAGTTTTAAATGTGCAGGAAGCAGTCAGATGTTTCCTGCAAGATCGAGGACAATTTTTCAGGGATATCACTCTTCTGAAGTTGAGTGTCATCAGCATAAGAATGATGACTAACATTGTGGTAGCCGATAATTTCAGCGAGAAGAGCAGTATACAGTGTGAAAAGAACTGGGCCTAAACAGCTGTGGGACTCCGTGTTCGATATTAACGGGTTCAGATTGGAAATCATCGACAATGACAGACTGGAATTGATTAGTGAGATAAGATTTGAACCACTTGAGAACAGTGCCGTTGATGCCAAATGTAAAATGAAGACGGGAAGGAAGGATTGAATGGTCTATCATGTCAAAGGCGGCTGACAAGTTCGAGAAGAGTGAGAAGGAACTTTTTTCCTGAGTCGGACGCTAGCAGTTGACTGGTCAGGATGTAAAAGAGAGTGGTTTCGGTGCAGTGGTCAGCATGATATGCAGACTGAAAAGGGTGAAGGAGATTGTTGAAACAAAAGTGGTTGTTTAGTTGCTTCAGGAGTTTGGAAAGGAAAGGAAGGTTAGAAACTGGTCGATAACTTTCAAAATGTTTGCATCAAGGTTGGGTTTCTTCAGAAAAGGCTTTCATTGTGATATTGTTGTCCTTCCATACAGGTTTCAGTGTGGACAGTGCGGGTGTTGTCTTTGCTACCCTCGAGCGAAATGGATTTCTGGTTAGAATCCTTCATTTCTGATGATGGTTCTCAGGGAAGAGAACTGTTGAACAGTTCCTAGCTTCTGCAGAAGATGAAAACTGGGCCTGTGTAACAAACTCAGTGTTGTGTGCCAAACAGCTTCTTCTGTTTTTCTACAGTCTTTTCACGTCTTTATAGCGCTGAATGTATGATTCAACTGACAGTTGTAAATCATAGTTCATCGCTCTGCGCATTTGGAAGGCAGTAATACCATGTTAGTAACTGAACTGACGAACAGGGATGCAGGAGCACGGTGAATCGCCATTCTGACTGGGCGGCTGCACGATATATTTCTAAGAAGACATGACTGGTATGAAGAACGTTCAGCTCTTTCAATGCAGCGCCGTTGATATTGGTTAGGTGGTAACCAGCCTGGAAATCTGATACGTGTAAGGATCGCCTAAACGTATCTACCTTCGTAGACAGACAGATGTTGATCTCTGCATTCCACTGCGCATATCACACTGCAGCACATAAACAGGTGCGAGTTATGAAGCAGGCAAGACAGCTGGTCTGTCTGACCTGTGTGTGGGTACAGTTACGGAAGAAACGAGGCTGGTGAACTGAAAAGAAAGCAACAACATGATTTGAACTTTGTATCAGATTTCATCCTCCGCACGCGGTCCATTTGCATACTGTTGGTATTTACAGGCAGGGATCAGTTACAGAAAACCTGACCGACATGAGAGTCAGACGATGAATTAGAATACATCATACTTCATCTGTTGACTGTAATGCTAATGGTTCTTTTTATTTTATGATTTTTCCTTTCTTTTCTCTTCATTTGCATGTCCACGGGGCACACATTTCCATTTCTCTCTTTTGTGTTTTTGTTTCTTTTTTTTTTTTTAACCTATATATTTTCTGATAGAGCTGTCCGAAGCTTTCTTTATTATCCGCGGGAGAGATGGACAAGTATGGTTAGGGGACTACACACACACACACACACACACACACACACACACACACACACACACACACTGAATATGCTACAAGAATACATAGAAATAAATGAAGCACCACACGTTACCCACATAATCAGAGATTGAGATTAACAGAGACGCACAAACCATCCCAGAAAAAGCAACACACACACACACACACACACACACACACACACACACACACACACACACACACACACACACACACACATATATATATATATGTATATGTATGTATACTGTTAATGATTTGGAAACAAACACATCCGTCAGCTAGTATACATGGGGATTTATTTCAAGTTCTCGAAAAGGAACATTTTGTATGCTGATTTAAAAGAGATGATACTAGTTTTGTTTTTGATATATTTTGGCAAGGAGTTCCGAAGTGTTCCCCCTGAGACTGCCAGACTATTTTTTTTAAGAGATCTATTCGTTTTTTTTAAATAACAATTTTGTTTGTATATCTGGACTGATTCAAGGGAAATCGTGCAGTTAGTGAAGGAGGGGCGTATCCATTAAGTATTCGGTGCATCATAATTGCTTTGGTATATTGCAGCTTGTACGTTAGGGGAAGAATACCCAGCGTGGTATAGTCTTCAGATGTCCAATTATGAGATTTAGTTTAAGAAGTACAACTTGGGTTTGCCATACTCGTGAAGTTGTTTCATAATATCGATAGCAGATTGACCATGAAGGCTCTGTTATATCTGACTGTGGATCCGTTACACTGCAGAGGCTTTCTTCGGTAATAAAAAAACAACAACAACTATTCCTTCGGAACGAAGCTGTTGTTAGTTTGATTGATTGATTGACTGATTGATATGGATACTTACATAGCGCCCATCCTCGGTCGGAGACCAAGCTCTAAGCGCTTTACAAACACGAGGTCTTTTGCACAACAGGCTGCCTTCCTGGGTTGAGCCCACTGACGGCTGCCACTGAGCGCTCATCCTCCATTTCCTGTGTAATTCAATTAGATATCAGGCACGCCCACATATACACTCAGACAGAAATATAACAGTTTACGTGTTTGACCGTTTTGTTTATTTACCCCGCCATGTAGGCAGCCATATTCCGTTTTCGGGGGTGTGCATGCTGGGTATGTTCTTGTTTTTATAACCCACCGAACGCTGACATGGATTACAGGATCTTTAAAATCCGCATTTAGTCTTCTGCGTGCGTATACACACGAAGGGGGTTCAAGCGCTAGCAGGTCTGCACATATGTTGACCTGGGAGATCCGAAAAATATCCACCCTTTACCCACCAGGCGTCGTCACTCTGTGTGTGTGTGTGTGTGTGTGTGTGTGTGTGTGTGTGTGTGTGTGTGTGCGTGCGTGCGTGCGTGCGTGTGTGTGTGTGTGCGTGTGTGTGTGTGTGTGTGTGTGTGTGTGTGTGTGTGTGTGTGCATTAGAGTAAGTTTCACTGAATTTCAAAGCAATAAATTATGTACAACTGCGCCCAAACTTTTTTCTACTTCTAAAACTATGAGAGAGAGAGAGAGAGAGAGAGAGAGAGAGAGAGAGAGAGAGAGAGAGAGAGAGAGAGAGAGACAGACAGACAGACAGACAGACAGACAGAGACACACAGAGAGTGTCAAACTTTGGAACTCGACCTCTTTTACATTTTACTGACCAGACATTATGCTCGTGTCAGTTGGGAATGTGGGGGAGTGGGGTATACAACAGCACACAGCAAAAATGTGCAGTACTTGGATGTCAAGTGTGGAGTTGGATGGGGAGGCGGCAGTGGATAAGGAGGAGAGAGAGAGAGAGAAGGAGACAGAGACAGGTAAAGAGAAAGAGAGAGAAAGAGACAGAGACAGATACTCTTGCAACTCCAAACTAAGAAACTCAAACCATCTGATTATTCACGTCAGTGGATAAGGGGGTAGATAGAGAGGAGACAGAGACAGATAAACACACACACACACACACACACACACACACACACACACACACACAGAGTCAAGCAGGCGCACACAACGCGAGATACAGAGACAGACAGAGACAAGCATACACAGAGTCAGAAAGACAGTAACACACACACACACACACACACACACACACACACACACACACACAGAGACTCTCTCGAACTGAGTGTGTGTGTGTGTGTGAGAGAGAGAGAGAGAGAGAGAGAGAGAGAGAGAGAGAGAGAGAGAGAGAGAGAGAGAGAGAGAGAGAGACTCTTGCAACTCCAAACTAAGAAACACTCAAAGCACCAGACTAT
>NC_134880.1:23634745-23642245 GCF_041734735.1 Babylonia areolata
TTAAGACTGAAAGACCACTTTTTGCATTTGAGAACAGTATTTTCCGTGTGTTTTCTGGAGTAAAGCATCCTGTCGAACTGTACAGGTAGCGTAGGCATTCTCTTTTCACGATCTGAATTCCGTCGAATGACACAGGTGGTGGTGATTTGCTCGCCATGATAAATGGTAACTAAACGAATAAGGAAATGAGTAAAAAAAGTAAAAAAACAGAAAAAAAAGTATACAACTAACTAAAATGAACAAAAAGACTAAAATGAAGAAATAAATACATGAACAAGTAAATAACTAAATAAATAAAGAAATCAATAACTAAATGATTATAAATACATAAATAAATGAAAAAGTGGATAATTAACTAATCAAACAAATAAACAATCAAATAAAAAAAACAAACAAATGAAAAAGTGAATAAATAAATAAATAAACAGATAAATAAATGAATCAATAAATAAACGAATAAATAAATGAATAAACAGATAAATGAATAGATAGATAGAAAAAGGAAGAAAGAAAAAAAAAAAAGAAGAAAAAAAGGGGCCGGGGGAGGATAAAAACAACAAAAGAAGGAAAGAGATCAAGATAAACGAAAGAAGAAGAAGAAGAAGAACAACAACAACAACAGCAGCAGCAGCAGCAGCAGCAGCAGCAACAGCCAAAAAGAAAACATGATAAATAAAAAAAAAAGTAAAAAAAAAAAAAAAAAGATAGGTAAAGAAAGGAAAAGTACTATGTAAAAATACAAGGATGACTCGTGTCAAAGCAGGCCTGTGGCGTCAGAAAACAGGGCCATTTATCTCACATTGGGCTCGCCTTGCCAGACATTTCCGGGTTATTCTTATCTCCTCGGGCTGCTGCTATGTATATTAGCAACGACAGATTAAGGAGAAATAGAAACAACAACAAGAAACAAAACCATCAACAAAACACACACACACACACACACACACACACACACACACACACACACACACACACACACACACACAACAAAACCAGCAGACAAAATGGACAATGGAAGGAAAAGAAAGGAAGAAAAAGTAAAGACAGAAAATAGAAAGAACCTAAGAAAGAAAACAGAAAAGTAAATTGCTGAAGTGGAAGAGATACAGTGTTGGGGCTGTAGATAAGGATGGACACGTGGAATTATGTGTGTGTGTGTGTGTGTGTGTGTGTGTGTGTGTGTGTGTGTGTGTGTGTGTGTGTGTGTGTGTGTGTGTGTGTGTGTCTGTGTTTTTGTGTTGATGGGGACAAAAAGGGAGAGAGAGAGAGACAGAGAAAGAGAGAGAGAGAGAGACAGACAGACGGACAGACAGACAGGGAAAGTGAGGCACAGACAGCTAGCCAGAAAGATAGACAGACTGGGAGAGAGAGAAAGAGAGAGAGAGAGAGAGAGAGAGAGAGAGAGAGAGAGACAGACAGACAGACAGACAGACAGACAGACAAAGAAAGAGTGAGATAAACAGTGACACACACAGAAAGGTATTGAGAGATGATAAAAGAGAGAATACGAGTGCGAATATTCTTATTCAGAACAGGCCATGCCTCCTCTCTGAAGGGGTTATTACATAATTATTAAACGGATAGTAATTATAATACCAGTATATATTCCAAATTAAAGTTAAAAAAACCCAAACCAACCAACCAACCAACCAACCAAACAAACAAAAAACCAACGAACAAATGAAATACAAAAATACATCCAAAAGGTAAGTGGCACTAATATACAGCAGCGTCAATGCTTTGTAGACAAAAAAAAGAAAATGAAAAAAAAGCCAAACTCTTCAAGAAATTGTCATGTTTTAGATACCACAAGTAGATTGAATCTGAAAAGACATGGATTTTGATTTTACTTGAGTTCAATCCATTTTATCCTCAGGTCATGTAGAACATGGCAACAAAACATGATATGGATTTGATTTTCTTCATATATACATTGCTCAAACGAGACAGAACATTAACTAGGACTAATTCCTTTAAATCTGTAGCGACGCCAAGCAATATCAGACACTCCAAACCTGAATTCAGATAATGAACTTCTGATATACCTGTTCATATCATATCTATTTTATATTTTGAACTCTAAAAACCGATTACTAGTTTGAATATGCTCGTGCCAATCCTGCCACCTACACAGACAGAGAGGGAGGGAGAGGGAGGGAACGCAAGAACGCAAGAATTTTAATGTAAGGTCACCGACCTGTATACATTTTGGGTGCACGTGTTGCACACACAGCTTAACTAAAATAAAATAGGAAGAACGAAAACAATCCACATAATACACAGTGAGCTCACTGAGAACAAGTAAACTAAATGAAAAGCACAAGGCTGATATGTCTGTTTAGGGCTGAAAGTACTCTTCTCTCAGTCTTAATGCATAAAAAACAAACATTGCAACATCTCTGGTCACATTACAACTTTCGTTTTGCAGCAGAAATGATAATGACAGATTTCTAATATGTTGCATATGCTTGAGCAAATATTTCCTTCTAATATCATCATATAATGGACAAGCTGTTAGTACATGTAGTTCGTTCTCTATTCTACCACCACATGGGCAGTTTTTCAAAACATCACAATAACGCTGATTTATTTTTAGTTCATTTATACCAAAACGGAACTTAATGAAGGCTGATCTAAATTTACTGATGGTAAGATCAGATAAGTATTTTTCAGGTTGTAATAAGGATTTGAATGACCTATATGTTTCATAACGATTACTTCCGTTGAGTTTGCTTGCCCAATCCTGTTTAAAGCCATCTATCATGCGTTGTTTGAATATTTTAAGAAAAACATTTACATCCCCAACCCCGCCATTTATCCAAACTTCTGAAAACCCATAAATGTCTAAGCAATGTTTCAGTCCATCTGCCCAGTTTCTTGAAGACATATCAGCATTGTATGTCATCTTATTTACGTTCATTAGGTACGCCTGTTTCGGGATTCTCGATAGAGACATTTGATTTAGCTTAAACCAGTATCGCAAAGTACTGATGCAACTATCAATGTATAATGGATATCGACCAAGATCACCATAGATCATTACATTTGGGGTTTTGGGACTGACACTCAAAAATCTTTTACAAGCAAACAAATGGACAGACTCAACTGCTTTGAAGCGCATTATTCCCCACATTTCAGATGCGTATAATAGCATAGGTTTTATCTGCGCATCAAAGAGTTTAAAAAACACGGTTCTGTCCATATTGCCAAGACTCCACATTGTTCTCATAATTTCAACCACCCTCCCTTTTGCCCTGCCAGCGAACTCTTCAAGTGCAGAAATGAAAGATAACTTGGTAGACAGCATAAAACCCAGATATTTATAATTGTTTACAACTTCAATTTCGTCTCCATCGAAATACCATTTTTCTGCTTTAGACAGATGGCCACCCTTTCTGCAAACCATTATTTTTGTTTTATTCAAATTTACTGTCAGTCCAAGAGATTTAGATGCTTTGTTAAGATTATCTAATTGATTTTGTAAACCTGCTGGTGACGATGACAGCAAGACAATATCATCTGCAAACAATAACAGAAATATTTCTTGTAAGCCTGGCAAAAACTGAAAACCGTGTTTTCCATTCTTGGTCACCTCGTCAGCGACTTCTGAAATCAAAAGCGAAAAAAGCAAGGGAGACAACAAACATCCTTGCTTTTACTCCTGCAGGACAATCAAAAAATTCTGAAACATAAGGCCCCCATCGGACACAAGACTGAACTGTACTGTACATCGCTTTTAATATTCGGATCATTTTGGTTGATGTTCTTATCTTGTTAAGCACTGCCCATAGACTATTTCGATCAACTGAGTCGAAAGCCTTCTGATAATCTATGAAAGCAATATAAAGCTTATTCTTCCTTGCTCCATTTAAACATTTTTGGATAATGCTACAGAGAGTAAATATGTGATCGATCGTAGAGTAACTTTTTCTGAAACCAGCTTGCTCTTCCGAGATTTTACCTTCACATTCGGCCCACTCGTACAACCTCCTGTTTAGTATTGATGTGAAAACTTTACTAATTACGCTTAATAAGGAAATACCTCTATAATTTTCAGGATTGTTTGCATCGCCTTTTTTCAAAAGTGGAATAATGACTGAACGAGTCCAATCTGATGGAAAATAGCCTACATTAAAAAGATGATTGAATAAGTTTGTCAAAAAAGGTGCTATTATATTTTCAGATGCTTTTAAAAACTCTCCCGCAACATCATCTAAACCAGCAGCTTTTCTGTTTTTTAGTCTTCGTATTGCAAATTTCACCTCATCAATTGTTATGTCATCGTCCAAACCATGGATTTCAAATTCACCTACATTTTCATTTAATATCGATATTTCTTCTTCGTGGTCAGGGGAGTGAACTTCACTATTTTCGTTCAACTGATTTTGCTGGCCCAAGATACGCTCGAAATGTTTTTTCCATGTATCGATTGGAATATTCGGTTGATTTCTGCGTTTTCGCCTGACTGACTTTACAGTGGACCAGAATGAAATATTATTTGATCTGTTTTCCAACAAAGATTCCCTTAATGTATTTCTATAACTTTTCTTTTTTGTCTTCAAGCACAGATTGATAGTAAGCTCTGTGTTGTCGATAAGCAATCCCATGCGTTGCCTCCCCTGATCGTGTATAGCGAGACAGCGCACGCTGAGCCACTCGCTTGTAGTGCCTGCACTGTGCGTCAAACCACGGACTGCCAGTTGTCCTCCTTCCCTCCCCTCCACACTGTACCGTTTGACTCATACAGCTAGCTGCATTGAATATAATGGCCACAAATTTGGACAATGCCGACTCCACATCAACACTAATATCATTATTGGCATCTTCAAGAGCTGTCTGCGTATCAGCAGATGACATTTCTCTTAAAAACGTTTCTGCTTTTGAAGGATCCCATTTTACTTTTTGAAACGACACTTTTTCCTGGCGAGAATCACAACTAGGTTTGTCACAATTGCTAATGATATTCACTTCGACAGGCATATGCTGCGATTCTACTCTATCCACTACCTTAAAACTAACCATCTGCGTAATAATACCTGTAGAACATAAAAAGTAGTCAATAGTACTGTTTCCATTTACAGTCAAAAAGGTGAATTTTCCTTCAATATCTCCATCAATAAAACCATTTAAAGGAGTGAATTGAAAAGTACTGCAAAGTTCTATCAACGATTTACCAAAACCATTTACAACCTTATCTTGACATGTTCTAACAAAATCACTTTCATCATCAACAAAAAAACCAAAATCACTCAAATCATCTGTCTGTAATGACCAATCCGCAATACGAGCATTTAAATCTCCAGCAAGAATAAAGTGAACATCATCATCTTGCTCGTAGAACGATACCAAAAATTGTTCCAGCATTTGTAAAGTGCAGTCATATTCTTTATCTTTATAATAAACACTATTTATAGGATGATTATACATAGATAGGAAAATCAGATCTTTATCAAATTTAAATAGCTGTTTGCATAATCTCACACACAGCACATCATCAATGTTCGTTTTAATTTCTGTAACAAAGTCAGACAAAGATTTTCTTATCAGTAACACAGTTCCCCCAGAACTGCGGCCTCTTCTGGACAGTTTACTCGCTGGAGAATGGAAAACAAGAAATTCACGAAAATGAAT
The DNA here is from genome assembly GCF_041734735.1 of Babylonia areolata. NCBI lineage: Eukaryota > Metazoa > Mollusca > Gastropoda > Neogastropoda > Buccinidae > Babylonia > Babylonia areolata. The sequence goes on from NC_134880.1 coordinate 23,640,377, forward strand.
ACTAAAGTCAAACGAAGGAGACGTAAATGTTTCTAACAAAGTACAAACATCAAATGATGTAATGTAGTTTATAAAGTCAGGGTCCAAAAGTTTAGATGTTAGACCATTGATGTTCCATGAACAAAAAGACAAAGTGTTTTTAACTGGAGAGTGTGTGTTGTGATTGACTGTGTCTGTGTCACTCAGTGTGTTCCTGTCAGAAATGTCATGTGTGTGCGGGTTCACATTTCGGTCTTGACCTGACCCCTATTCCCTGTGAGTGGGGGTGGTGGTGTTCCCTGCATCACGGGCAGCACGTCCCATGCTCCACGCCTGAGGGAGAGGGAGGGAGAGAGAGAGAGAGAGAGAGAGAGAGAGAGAGATGCAGGAACAAAGAGAAAGAAGAGATGAGATGAGATGAGGAGAGAGAGAGAGAGAGAGAGAGAGAGAGAGAGAGACAGACAGACAGACAGACAAACAGACCAGAAGACACAGAGAATCCAAGGTTACAGGCAAAACTGCCACGCGTATCCGACTAGAAATTACAGTGTCATCATTATCGTGAAAAGAAGGCTGATGGTGTCACAGTGTCATATCTGTTTCTTTCCCCCCGTCACAGACACTCCCCCAGAACGCCCTAGGATCACTGCCACAGTCTCTCTCTCGCCAGAGGGGTGTCTGCTGTAGTGGTGGTAAACTGACGTGTAGATGAAGTGGTTTGTGGAAGAAAAAGTTTAGTTCCAGACGAAGAAAAGGAACCAGAAGGAAGGGGGTTGGAGGGAAGTCTGAAATAATGTGGAGAAAGGGAGATAGAACTGGAGAAAGTGAGAGAGAGAGAGAAGAGAGAGAGAAGAGGAGAGAGAGAGAGAGAGAGAGAGAGAGAGAGAGAGAGAGAGAGAATGAGAGAGAGAGAGAAAGAGTCTTGTGACCTATTCAAACTTTTAAACCCCACAGAAAACAACTTTCAAAAACTATATATACACATGAATACAAGAAATATAAACAAAAATAACGAAAGAAAAATGTGAAACATCCGGACAGGAAAAATATGATCCTCTTCAACCTGACAGACCGACAGCTCGCCAACCAATACCATCTGTGTGGGGACAAAATAAAAATGCTCCTGTCCTGTCAGCCTGACCCATAAACGAGGATGGCCAAATCCACAAGCAAGTAAACACAGCGTCCTGTTGTGCCGGAGGTTTTCTAGACATGACCCCCTCTCCCCAAACACCCACCTCCACCCACGTTAAGCATCTGCTTGTCAGAAATAAAAGAGCACTTCTGATGTCACATGCGGACTTCGAGTGTGGAAGAGTTTGCGAGGATATGTCCTGCCTCATGCATGTATCAGTGTCTTCAAGACATTTATGGGCACACCCACACTCATACTCACTCATCACACAGCTCAGCTTCTGTTGTGAGAAAAAAAATAGACCGGTGGGGGTTTTGTTCTTCCTAACTGACAATCATGTGGGTGAAGCAAAAACTTTGAAGAGGGTCTGTCGGTAAGGAAAGGCGTCGTATATCCAGAAACGATACTGCGCTACAAAAATTGAAGCCCACACGGTGGTCTGTATGTCTAGTAGCTAGAATTTTACAGTAGGTGCGTGGGACCAGCAGAAACGTATCGAGGGTAAAGTGTGATTTCTTTAATGATATTTCTGCCTTCAAAATACGCAGAACGACTTATATTTATGAGCTGAATCACATAAAACAGTAATCAAGACGTGAATAGATTGAAGAAATACAGAAGAAGCTGTTTAGCACACAACACTGAGCGCGTGCGTGATATACTGACCCAAACATCCCGCAAATTTATATAAGTTTTCATCTTCTGCAGAAGCTAGGAACTGTTCAACAGCTCTCTTTCCTGAGAGCCATCATCAG